>NC_133773.1:147009757-147018673 GCF_003597395.2 Chelonoidis abingdonii | reverse complement strand
GGCACTTGGTGATGCAGCGTCCCCGTTGCAGGTGCAGATCCTGTACGGCAGCGAGGTGCTCCCGGATCACATGACCATGAAGCAGCTGTGGCTGTCCCGCTGGTTCGGCAGGGTGGGTGCGGGGCCGTGGGCAGGGCCGCGGGTGCTTGGACCACAGCCGGTGCCCGTCCCGGCCTGACGCTGCCCGTTTCTCCCGCCCCCCCTGAGGCAGCTGCTTCCCAGGGCTGGGCACTTCTCCCTCACTGGGGGGCGCTGGAGAGTGGGGGGGGCTATGCTGGCAGGCAGCGGGGGATGGTGGGGGCTCGGGGGGCTATGAGGGTTCCACTGCCCCTCCCCCTCTCACAGCCCCTCTCTTGCCTTGCAGCCTGCGCCCCTGCTCCTGCATTACAGCGTGAAGGAGAAGAGGAGGTAGGGGATGAGCAGAGGGGGCTGCCAGGCCCGGTGACCCCTGCAGCTCCCCCCTGACCGTAACTTAAACCCTCCTGCCCCAGCCGAGTCTATTTTTTGAATAAAACCGTTGAAAATCCCTGGCCGGTCGGTCAGCCCGTGTGTTGCACCAGCAGGAGGGGGGCAGGGGAGCGCCAAGCAGTGCCCACAGGAGGGAACAAACAGCCCCCCCGCGGCAGTCCCCAGCCCCCCTTCCCATGCAGGCGTGTCGGGGTGGGCCCTGGGGGGAGGGAGCCGCGTGGAGACCTTTACCCAGCGCCAGTTGCTGTGCTGCGCTCGCTAGATTAATCACCGTCACCGCCCCCCAAGGAGTGAGGGGGAAATCATGGGCGTGGGGCCGCAGATAACGGGCCGTGATAGTCATGGACCCTGTGATTCCTGGGGGGGGCCCCAGGCGAATTCACCACACTCGACCACTTCGCCATGATTGTGGGCACAGAACCGCACCCGCCGGGGGCGTCCCCTGAATTCCTCTGGCTGGGGGGCACGTGCAGGGGGACTGGTTGTTCCTGCCCGCGGGTGGGGAAGGGCAGAGCGGGGGCCCTTGCTGCTGGGCTCCCGCCCCGAGAGGCGTGTTGAGCTGCACTCAGCCGGCCACTAGGCTGCAAACACGACCCGGGCGGCTGCTGTCTCCTAACTCAGGGCAGCTGTTGGATGTGGCCCTGGCCCTGCGCCCGGCCCTGAGGAGCAGAATGGACTCCTGCCAGCTGGCTTGGCAGCCCTGGCCCCATAGTGGGGGGGGCAGCCCTAGACAGGCAGGGAGCCTGGCCCCATCTCCCCCAAGCAGTGACTAGGGATTCCCAGGTACCCAGGCTTTGTTCAGAAGTGTCCTGGGGCCTCCTGCGTGGCCGGCCAGCCCCCCGCGTCCCCGCCCAGAGTGGCCGCATGGCAGGGGGCCGCCGATGCCCCCTCGTGCCCCAGGCTGGGGCTTGCCCTGGGGCGTTGGCTTGGGCCCTGCCTCTCTGGTTTCTGGTTTCTCCCTGGGGCAGCCCTGGTCCCAGAACCGAGGTGGGTGCTGGGCCTTGTCCCCCCAGCTCAGTCACAGGCTGCAGCCTGGGCCCGGCTCCCGGGGGGACAGCTGCAGCAGGGCCTGGCCCTGACGCCCGCATGGGATCCCGGCCCCACAGCCATGCAATTGTCCCCAAGGAGCCCCCCCCCCACCCCTTTCGAGGGCTGTGGCCCTGGACTCCCTGATGCAGGGACCGGTCGGGCTGCGCCCACGGCCCGGGGGTTCCTTGGGAGAACAGGGGGGAACTTCCCTGCCCGCCCCCCGGACAAGACCCGCAGCTGAGTCAGGGAAATCGGATAACGGGGGGATGAGAACTCAGCGCTTCCCCCAGCCTGGCCCCTCCCACTCTGCCAGCGCCCCTCACTCCCGACCCACAGCCCCTGCTAGCCCAGCCCTGGGCTCCCCACCCCCCAGCTCTGCCAGTGCCCCTCACTCCCGACCCACAGCCCCTGCTAGCCCAGCCCTGGGCTCCACCAGCTCTCCCGCTGCCCCTCCTTCCTGACCTGCAGCCCCCTGCTAGCCTAGCCTGCCCCCCAGGTCTGCCAGCGCACCTCACTCCTGACCTGCAGCCCTTACAGCCCAGCCAGTGCCCCTCACTCCTGACCCGCAGCCCCTGTTAGCCCAGCCCTGCCGACCTCCAGCCCTGCTATGCTGTTTGCCAGCCGAGCAGCTCTCTGCCCTGTCTGGTTTTGGGGGCCACTGGCTGATCAGCACGGAGCCGGGTGGGAGGGGGCTGCCTGCGGCTCTGTGATTTATGCTGCGCAGCCTGGCAATTAGCAGCGCATCCCCGTGGCCGATCCTTAACCCCTGAGCTCTGTGCCGCTGGGCTGACCCTGCGCCCGGGAGCCCCTGGGGGGGATCCGGTTACCCTGGCCCGACCCTGCCCTTCCCACACGGGCCCAGCCCAGCTGTCGGTCATCGCTCATGCTGGCGGGGGCCCCCCCAGCGCTCGCCCGCTGCTAAGTACCTGGTGAAATGCAGAGTAGAGGGCACAGGGCAAAGCCAGCTGGGACCGCATGGCCTGGCCTGTGGCATGTGGGGTGGCCGGGCTGCGGAGTCCCAGCCCCCTGAACACAGGGATCCCCACCCAGCCCCCCACCGAACACAGAGACTCCCAGCCTCTGAACATGGGGACTTTGAGTCCCTCAAATGCAGGTACTCCGCATCCAGCCTCCCCCCAACATCTCCTCCGAACAAGGGGACTTCCAGCCCAGCCTCCCCCCAGTTTCTGAACACAGAGACTCCCAGCCCTCGAACACGGGGATCCCTTGCCAAGTACCCCCCCAGCAAAGGGGGGACTCCCAGCCCCTCTGAACAAAGAGACTTCCCATCCAACCCCCCTGCCCAGCCCTTCGAAACACAGGAACTCCGAGGCCAGCCCCCCCGAAGATGGGGACTCTGCTCCCCCGAATGCAAAGTCCCCACCCCCCAAACGTGAGGACCCTATGCCCAGTCCCCTGAACACAGGGACTCTCCATCCCCTACTGAAATGGGGACTCCCTGCCCAGGGCCCCCCGTCACAGAGATACCCCGAGCCCCCCGCCCGTTTCCCTCAGGAAGGTGCCGACCGGCGCTGCTGCAGCGCGTCTCCCCAGAGTCAAACGCCGCGGGACCAAACAGCCCCTTGCCCCATCAGCCAGGCTGGGGGCATGGCAGGGCCCGGGCCGTGAGGGGCTCCGGGAGGCACTGGCAGGCCTGGAGCCGTGGCGAGGGGCCCTTTGCTGTGTCTGTCACCACGGGCTCTGGCTCCTGCAGCCCCGGCCTGTCAGCTGCGGGTGAGGGGCTCCGGCATTACACAGAGCAGAGCAGGAAGCTGGAGCTGGCTGATCCCTGAGCGCATCCTGCGCCCCCCGTGCCCCACTTATCAGCCCAGCTGAGCCAGCACAAGGAGGCTAATTCAAACCAACTGGTAAATGAGTGGCCTGCCTGCGCCGGGAACGGGGGCGCGACTGGCAGGGGGGCTCCCTGGGCCCAGTGCCCCCCGCTGGGGCTCTGCCTTTGGGGGCAGGGCCGCCGAAGGGGAGAGGCTGACCCGGGTTTGGGGTGGGGGCTGCTCGACTGGGAGCTACGGTTTTTTCCAGTGGCCAGCCGGGGGATTCACCCGCTCCCTGGGCTGGGGGCCTGGGGCCAAGCAGACCTCGGGGGTGGGGAGCTTGGCAGGGCGCTTGCTGCGGGGGGGGGGGGGGGAGGCGTGTGCCTAGCAGGCAGGTTGCCCCCACCCCAAGCACCAGGCCTGGGCGGGGGGATGTCCAGCTCAGGGCTGAGCCCTCCCCCACTCCAGACTCAGGCCCGGTGCCCTCCACCACGGCTGTCCCGCCCCGAGGTGTGTCACTCAGCCGGAGACCCTCACCCAGGACCCGTGTCTGCCACGTCCCCAGCTGAGTCTGCCCCCGCCCGGCCTGCGGGCTTGCACCATTTTGCCCTTTCACCTCCACTGCTCCGACCCGCCAGCACCGGGTGGCCCCTGCACCTGCCAAGCGCCGAGCGTTAACTCACAAGCCCTGCGCTGTCTGCCTGGCTCCAGGCCAGCTTTGTAACCAGGACAGGGTCTATGTGTGGCCTGAGGGGCTTGGTCCCGTCTCTCCGCCAGGTGCCAGGGGGCTGTACAAAACACTCTGGTCCTGCCACAAGAGCTCCTCAAGCAATCCCAGGAGAGTCACCAGATGGGACCATCCAGAGAAGACAAGAAAGACAAGGTGTACAGCCCCCCAGGATCGCCCCCCTGGAGCTTTTGGGCAGTCCCTGGGAGGCCCCGTACGTACCAAGTTGTCACGGAGTCCCCGGGCGATGCTCTGGAACTGCTCCCCACCAAGCCAGGCAGGATCTTTGGGAGCCTCTCTCCCTGGACAGACTTGTCAGGGCAGGAACTCACCACAGTTCATCTTCTGGGTCTCTCCTTGGAGCATTCAGCATCCTCTGCCCCCCGTGCACTTCCCACAGCGGGTTCCGCCCCGGCGGAGTCCTGGGAAGCCCATGAGGGTCCTCAACCCCACTTCGCAGTCAGTACTGTACTTCAGCCAGCCAGTAACACAAGAGAATTTATTCAATGACAGGACAACAGGGTGTAAAACAGAGCTTGTAGGTAGAGAACTGGACCCGTTGGCCGGTCCATCTGGGGGCGTGAGCCAGACCCCAGTCTCACTTCACCCTCGTCTCCAGCCAGCTCCAGCCCAACAATTCCCCTCCAGCCCTCTCTCTCTTGCTCGCCCCTTTCCCGGGCCAAGGTTCACCTGATCCTTTGTCTCCAACAACTTCACGCTGGCACCTTTGCAGAGGGGGGGTCCAGCCTCGTAGTGCCTAGGAGACAGATAGTGCCCAGGCATTTAGTGCACTGGCCCTGTTGCTGCATGAAAACAATCCAGCTCCCCTTATCCCACCACATAGTATTAAGAACTGCATAGGGGACACTTGAGACACCACACCGTCATTCAGAAGAAAACGGATTCCTACAACCCATCCTGGACAATTGATCCACCACTTTCACAGTTCTTGGTGCCAGGCCACTCCTCGCCCACGACCAACCTGCCAACCTGAACGTATCTCACTCAGTTAACTGCTCACCAATACCATAGTCACTCTAGCTCAGGACCAATCCATCAACAAACTCGATGGCAACTCTGCCACATATCTACACCACGACACATCACGGACCTACACAGATCAGCCACACCATCACCGGCTTTCGTCCACCTGTAATATACGCCATCATATGCCGCAATGCCCCTCTGCTATGTACACTCGGCCAACGGACAGTCTCTACTGGAAAAGGAATAATGGACACAATCAGATATTAGGAATTGCAATATACAACAACCTGTGGAGACGCACTTCAGCACCTCTCCTGGCCACCTATAGCAGAACCCTAAGGTGGCCATCCTGCAGCAAAAAACTTAGGATCCAACTTCAAAGAGAAACTGCTGAGCTTCCAGTTCTAACTGCAAATTTGACACCTCAGCTCTGGACTAACCAAGAACTGTGGAAATGGCTTGCCAACTACAGAACCAGTTTCTCCTTCCTTGTTCACACTCAACTGCTTAAGAACAGGGGCCTCATCTCCTGATTGAACTAACTGTCAATTATCTCATTAGCTTGCTTGCATATGTAATCCTGCCCCTGGAAATTTCACTACTTGCTTCTGCGAAGTGGGTATTCCACCCACGAAAGCTCATTGCTCCCAAATACGTCTGTTATCTATAAGGTGCCTGTGACGAAGTGGGGGTTTTCTTGGGGTTTCTGTCTTTCCAGGTTTTGCATGCAACAGGGGGTGGGACTTGCAATGTACCTGGGTGTTACTTGGTTTAACAAGGTGAGGGGAGAGGGAGTTTGTTGTTCAAGGAACCCGGAGAGGGACTCGGGACCCAGCCAGGAGCAACAACCGTTCTGGCGAGTGGCGGAGGCACATGGCTGCAGATAGAGAGACCCCTGGTGACCTGACCGCCGGTCCAGCCAGAGAGGAGAACTGTCGAGGAATAGGGACTCAGCCTCTGTTTACCAACCCTGTTTACCTGGAGAGAAGACAATGGACTGAGCGGGGCTTGAGGCCGGGGATATCAGCAGGGCACGTGGAAGCAGGGGCCGGGCTTGGCAAGAGGGAAGCTAGCAGAGCCCACCTGGATGCAGGGGAGACCTGGGATGTGCTGTTATTGTGAGAGGCCAGGCCTGAGGCCAGAGAGTTTCTGTGTTCTTGGTTCAACTCTCATAAACCCCTTCCTGTTTTACGCTGGCTGAATATCACTCTGGTCGAGAACAGGGTTGTAATTTCAAAGCCCTTGGGTGGTGAAGAGGCCCAGGGGGCCAGAGTGGTGGACTCCCCAGGAGGGGGCCCACGGCAGAGACAGACGTGCTAAGGCTCAAGAGGTGCTGGCGCTCCAGGAGTGGAGGGGCCTGACCCTGAGAAGAGAGTGGACCCCGAGAAGGGCTGTCTCACTGAAGGGGCACCCCACGGACCCGCACAGGGCCAAGTGTGGGCACATCTGTGGATCCGTGAACAGCTGCACCGGATTTTTTGCTGCTTTTACCAGTCCAGCTAACGGCTCCCTGCGAATACCAGAGAAACATAAAAGAACATTCCCAATTCACACATCTCTCTCCCTTCAATACGCCCCACTGAGCCAAGGTCACTCCAAGCCAGTGACCTGGGGAAGTTCCGAACCACCACTGTTCCCCATGATGCCCACATCTCTCCCATTCTTGGTGTGAGTTACACCGGACAGTCAGTTTCGTGTCCTCCTTAGGCTCGGGATGGTTGCTGGCACTTGCAGGATGCAGGTGGGGGTTAGCCTGTACGTGTGGACCTCGAGCTCGCCGCGGCTGCAGTAATACTCGACCTCCCTTTGCTAACACTCTCTCCTGTACCCTGGGTGGGTCTACCAGAACCTGGACGGGGTCTTCTCCCCAGACCACACCTAGGCTGTATTGGCATTGCGTGCACTCGGCATCAAGCATGCTCGCCTCCCGTTTCCGAGTCGAGGGTTATTTAGACATTTGTCTCCTGTTCCGTTCGCTTGTGCAGCTACAGAGTCTCGCTTCGACTATGGCTCGTCGTCTGTCATCAGTAGAGACCGCCCCGCGCCCCATCTGCCTCGGGGCCCTACCTAAGCTTGGGCCCATCTGCTGGCTGGCAGGCCGCTCGGGCTATCTCCACCCTACGGTGCGTGCTGTCTCGCGTCGCCGCCGGGATACCTGCCGCCTAGCCTCACCCCACACGAGTCTGGCCGCCCGTATCCCACCAACTGCATACTGCTGGTTGTAATCCCTCCCGACCGTCTTCTGAGCGCTGAGAAAAAGGGTGTAGATAACCTACAACACCCCTTCTCGTCGAAATATGCGGTCCGCCCTATTAGGGCCCAATTCAGTTCCACCCAGCGCCGCTTTGTGTATTTACGCTACCCCAAACTTCTACCCACTTTCCAGCCTTACCGTCATAACCATACCTATGGGTCCCTGACTCCATGCCTAACCCATACCCTTTCGCTTTGAGGGCGCCACGTCCCAGCCCCCTCTTCCCCTGGGACACGTGTTTCCTCCCAAGTTCTGCCATTTTTTTATAAATTTTCTTTTAAAAAGAGACCGGGCACATGTTTCAGTGTCTGCAGGGTCCAGTTCTCCTATGCCACCTTGCTCAGCCGTCTATTAGAAAACAAATCTTCTGCCCCAGGCCTAGCATCGGGGGCGCGAGAGGCATCGGACCACTGTGTAGTTGTTTGACAATGTTCATTGGCTTTTAGCAGGACTTTTTCTTGTTTTTGCCGGACACAGGCCCCCACCAAACCGGTTCGTTCCTTCTCCTGTCTCCTTGGAAAACCGCCCCGACGTCTTGATTCACGGAGTTGGAGCCGCGGATTTGGCTTGGGCTGTTAAACGCAGGCCTGGACTGCCCTCTAAGCAGCGCGTCTTGGTTCCTTGACCTCTGCACCCTCTCCTTCGGCTGGCTTTTCCCCCAGTGAAGTTCTGAACTTGGGGAAAACTTGGTGGGGAGATCTGGCTCCCAGCCTCAGGACTAAGAGAATATCCCCCCAGGGGTGAGTTCTCCCTTTCCCCCTTCCATTCCATCCAATTTCCTCCCCTTTCTGCCCAGGGCTACCTTAGTGCTCTCTCCTCCCCGTTTCTGTTCCTCTTGTTTTCACCCTCCTCCCATCAGCAGCCACTAGACGGGAGAACTCCTGTGATCCTGGGGCCCACCAGCTGCCGCCTCCCTGCATCTCCCCCCTGTTCTCTTCGCTCCTGGGGAGCCCTTCCTGTACAAGGCGTCCCTTTCACTTCTCCCGCAGGACTCTGGTCCGTGCGCCTTACCCAGGCAGAGGTTGCCGTTATTCTGCTATGTATGGCGAGCGCTAGGTGCATGCTAGCAACTTAGTTTTTTGATTCGGTTTGTTGGCTTACCCCCCATGTTGCGACGCCTTCTGACCGAAGATCACGTGGTGGGGTCAGGGAAGGATCTCTCTCTAGCAGCTCAGGTCTGAGATTTCAGTAGCTGGCCATTGGGCCATAGGGAGTGGGACAAAGAAACCATGTGCTCCCTTCGCCTGGCTGGGCCTGGGGTCACAGCCCCTGAGACTCCTGCGGTAGCTCTCTGTCATAGTGATATGGGTTGATGGTAAGGGTTAATGTTTCTTTTACCTGTAAAGAAGGGGGTGAGTGAACACGGGAACCCACCACCTGACCCAGGGTCCATGCTATGCATCTGAAAGACCAGCTCAATTATATAATTCATTGAAGAATCACTACTTTACCAAGTCGGTCCGCAGCTATATTCCCCCTATTGTGACCGATCCTTTGTGCTCCTACTTTTGCTCGACTAATCATAGTTAAAGTCTATGGCCATGCTCCGTCTTGTGGGAATTGCGGGTGTGCCAGAACTATCTGACTTTCTCTTTAGATATGTACATCACTTCACTTTAATGGAGTGTGAAGAAACTCATTGCTATCTTTTGTCATCTATCCCGATTCGTAACGTGATC
>NC_133773.1:147007704-147009657 GCF_003597395.2 Chelonoidis abingdonii | reverse complement strand
TGGTCCCTGGCCAATGTTACGCAGGGTCAGGTTGGCTGGACACACTGGGGCCTGCTGGCCATGACGTGCAAGGATCTGAGTGAGGTTGGGGCTGGGGGCTGATGGCCCAGCGGGGGGGGTGCCCGCACTGCAGTTTGATGGGGCAGCTCCCCCAAGGGGCAGCAACCAGGGATCTGGGGATGGCCTAGAAACTTCATTGGGATGAATGGAAATGCAGACACCCCCCTACTGGCCCTGGGGCGCATGCAGCCCCCCCATGCTCCGGGGGAGGCTCTAGGAATCAAGCCCTGGGGGCTGCTCCAAGCCATGCCCCCGGCCCCATGATGCTAGCAGGAGAGCTGGGGGCCATGCCAGGTCCCCCCCACTGCAGGCAGACCTGCGGCATGGCCGGAGCAGCAGGCATTTCCTGTGGTCGGGGGCCCTGGGGAGAGGAATGGGTTTGGCTGGGCCTGCCAGTGGGGGTGGGGGGGCAGATGATTGCCCCACAGTCCCTTGTGCAGGGGCAGGGGGATCAGTCTGGCCCTGAGGGGCTGTGGTGGGAGGCTGGATATGGCCCCCTCTGGACAGGCAGGGAGGTAATGGACAGGCTCAGCTGTGGGATGAACTCGTCAAGGGCAGCCATGTCTGTCATCGGGGCTCAGGCAGAGCCCCTCAAAGGGCCAGCACCCGGCACAGCTTCCCTCTGCCCCTGGGGGGCCCTGGGACGGTGCCAGGAGGGCCGAGGCCCCAGGGGCCCCTGCAGGGGGGCACAGCCAGGCTGCCAGTGCAGTTGCTGTGGCTGGGCCTAGCTGGGGGGAGGCTGTCAGCACTGCCAGACAAATGAGCCCATGTGCTGTAAGGGATATGCCCCCCCCAGGCACCTGGCCATGACCCCCCCCCTCCACAAGCCCCTTGCAAGCAGGGGCCTCCCCCGATCCCCCCCTCCAGCTGCCAGGCTCTGCCCCCCGGGTCAGGGCATGGAGGGACGGTGCTGTCCTGGCCCCAGGGCGGGGAGTGGGGCCTTTCCCCCTAGGGCTGGGCTGCTAGGGGGGTGAGGTTAGGCAGCGGGTGTGGGGGGGGTCTCTGTCTCCTTTCTGACACCTGCTGCTGCCGGCGGGTCTGTAGAGAACGGGTGTGATCAGCGTCCCGGCACATGCCCCCATCGTCCCAGCACAAGCCCCCATCGTCTGGCACAAGCTCCTGGGCTTGCAGCCCCATGGTCCTGGCACAGGCCCCTAGGCTCACGGCCCTGTCATCCCGCACACGCCTCCATCGTCCCGGCACAGGTCCCTGGGCCCACGGCCCCATCATCCCGCCACACTCCCCTGTCTTCCTGGCACAGGTCCCTGGACCCACGGCCCCGTCATCCCGGCACACGCCCGTGCCCACGGCGCAGTTGTCCCAGCACACGCCCCTGGGCCCGCAGCCGCGTCATCCTGCCACATGCCCCCGGGCTCATGGGGCCGTCACAGAAGCTGTCTGGCGGGATCTGCCTGGCGCCCTGTGGCTGCAGGGATCCGTGGCTGCTGGGCTGCTTGGTGACCAGCTCCCTGTACATGGTGCTCGTGCTGTGAGCCGTCCCTGCCACGCTCGGGTGGTGCTGTCTCCCCGCACTCCCCCTCCGCTCGCCGCTGACAGAGACAAATGAGCCCAGAGTGCAGCTGTTGTTTCCAGCCCATTGGTGGGGTGACGGCCGGGGCTGGGCACCGAGGGGTCCCGGCATGGGAGAGCTGCCCCCTGACACCTCTGTTCCACCCCCACAGCTGATTGATGTGCGGGGGGGGGCTGTTACCCACCTTCACCAGCAGCTTCAAGCAGAGTGACTGGGCCTCCCTTGTTCTGGGACCCAGTGCTGAGCACCGCACAGCCCCCCCTACCCGAGCACTGTGCACCCCCACGGCCAAGCACCAAGCAGCACCCCCCCCCCCCCCCCCCCCCCCACCCCCCCCCCCCCCCCCCCCCCCACCCCACGCC
>NC_133773.1:146995295-147007389 GCF_003597395.2 Chelonoidis abingdonii | reverse complement strand
CTGAGTTGCCAGTTGCAGGACCGATTGCCGTCGAACAGGCAGTCACAGCCCAAGGCTGGGGTATCTTCACACCTCTAAGGCAAACCAAACCAGCCAGAACAAAAAGGACTTCGTTCACCCACTGGCTAACCACAAGTCACACAAGCAATTTCCTTAGACACTCCAGTCTCCCCAGTATCACCACCAGTCCCACACGTCCTGGGGATGAAATGGTTTATGAAAACCACACCCCAGAAAAGAAAAAGGTTCTCTCGATCCCAAGACGACAGCCCCAGACCCAGGTCAATATGTTATTAGGAAGAATATTAAATAAGGATGATACACAGAGTTGGCGTGGTCAGTCATTAGTCATCGGGGGAAACATAGAGAGTATGGGGGAAGCTGGTATTTGGTTATGGGTTAGCTATAGTACAACAGTCTGTAATTCCCCAATGCGGGGTGTAGCGGGGTGGGGTCAAAGTAAGTAGGGGAGCAGTGAGCGGTAACATCGCTCATCTTAATGGGTACACATAGTCATGATTAGAGCAAGCGGGCCGTAATGGGGACAGGGTGACCTCACGAGGTGGAATCCAGATCGGTGGGTCAGACTAGGGGATGTAGTTTAGATAGGGGAGGTTGTACAGGGTTTTCCCCTCCCCCCATGCGTGTGTGGAGCCACCGGCTCACTCCAGTATGGGCGGTGGCGGTAGGATGTGTTCGGTGTAGATGTTCTGTGACGAGGGAAGCCGGGGCTCAGACCCTCCTTGTGGAGGAGGGAGCCACACCGGCCTCGTCTGTTCTCACCAGGTCCTGTCCTATAGGGTCCCACGGTCCATGTCTGGGCGTTTGGTCCCTGTGGAGGTACTTGGTGACACGCAAAGTCATGGTGCCCGCCTTGGAGCAGTGGCACCAAACACAGTGTTCGTGGGCTAGGCTCTGGCCCTTTTGGGGCCGGGCCACCTGGAGCACACACCAGTCAGGGGGCTCTTGGCCCTTTGGGGCCGGGCGAGGCCACACACAATATAGCTGTGGGGGCGAAGGGGACCTGCAACCCGGCTACGGGTGGCAGAGGGGCGGACACGCGAGCGTGACCAGGCCCAGGGCTCTCTGCGTTCCACCAGGCCTAAGTGGGCCGTCTCCGCTAGTAGCGTCAGTGGGCGATCCAGCCCGAAACACACTGACAGAGTGACGGGGGATCCTAACAAACACACACGATCGCGGCTGTAGTGCGGTCTGACGAGCACACGGTATCGGCTCGGCCTTCTTGCGGCTTGACTGTGGTCAGCCGCCCGCGGCACTTTCCTCCCCCACTTACGCTCCCTACCTGGTGCCGCCGGTCGTCGACCGTCATGGGCTCGCTCCCGTCCGGGCCAGGGGTAGATCCGTAGCACCTTGGGTAGCCGGCCAGGTCTGGTCCGGAGCTCCTCAGGCCGTAGTCTGGGGCTGAGGTAGCGTGGTAGGCTTCCCGCAGCTCAGGGTCGTGGGTGCTGCGGGTCGTTCTCCGCAAGCCTGGCCCGGTCTCGGGCTCGGAGCGCTCCAGCGACAGGGCTGTCCGGCCGCTGCTCTCGCCGCTGCTGAGCTCCAATTATGAAGGCCGGCGCCGCGGCTTTTATACTCGTTGCGGTGCGCGACCTGACCTTTGAGGGCGGGCTTTCGCCGCGGGAAGTGCGCGGCGCCTGGGGGAAGTGGATGCACGGGCACCTCCCTGCTGAGAGAGGGGAGCCACACCGCTCCACATGTCCCTGGACCACCGGATAGTTCGACGGACCACATACGTCTCATGAGTCGTGCAATAGCGACCCACCCCGATCAGGCCTAAATACACATCATAAGAGATCTTACCCACAAATCACGCTGTGCCAATCTTTGGGGAGAAATCAAAATCCTAAAGGTTTATTATAAGGAAAAAGATGAGTGAGAGTGGAATTGGTTAAATGGAATTCAATTACATACAGTGATGGCAGTTCATTGTTCAGATTTGTAGAGCAATGGAGTAAACTGCAGGTTCAAAATCAAGTCTCTGAGATCCCCAGCTGGGATGGGTCCATCAGTCCCTTGTGCCAGAGCTTCAGCTGTAGCAAGAGTCCCTCCAGAGGTAGAGCTAGATTGAAGACAAAATGGAATGAGGCCTCCGCTTATATAGGCTTTCCGCCGTGTAAGACACTTTGTTCTTACTGTGGAAGTTACAGCAAGAATGTCTCGATCACATGGGCCAGTTTCGTGCACAACCTGCGAGATCACAAGCGTATCATGCTCCTTCTTCAATGGGATCAGTTGTGTAGCTGAGGTCCCTTAATGCCATTCAAGCCGGCTAAGGAGCTGACACCAACTTGTCTGGTCTCTTCCCAGTAACCCAGCACAAGTTGCAAATACAGACAGCATACACCAATATTCATAACTTCAACTACCAAAATGATTACAGACACACAAGACAGCATCAATCATAACCAGCTAACCTGTAACCTGGTCTAAGACACCTTATATGAACCCCTTACATAGGAGTTGGTGCCCCTACAGAACCTTGGTTGCAAACCCATGTTCTATACGGTCCAGTTTAATCAATAATGTCACACCCACCATTGGCCCCATGTGGTCTGTGGGCAGGGGGGAGGGGGCAGTGCCCCTTCCAGTGGCAACAGCCCTTCTCAGGGGTCAGCCCCTCCACCACCTGGAGCCACACCTCTCTTGAGCCATAGCACGTCTGTCCTCTGCCGTGAGCTCCTCAGAGGGGCAGGGGGCTCTGGGCTGTAACTTTCTGCTCTCCGTGTCAGAGGACGGGCTACCCTTCCAGCCCCAGCTGTCACCCACCAGCCTGAGCAGTCCAGTCCAGCCCCCCCCCAGCAGGGAAAAGTTGGCGGTGCAGAAACAGGGTAGTTACCCACTCCTGCCTCAAGGGTTTAAAAGCTGCAGCTTTAAAACTGGGCCTGACTGGGGAAGCAGTTGCAGCTGGGCGACACCCCATCAGGCCAGCTGCCTGGGATAAAAAGGTCTGGGAGCCAGGACGCCCATCACTCTCCCTTGCCGTAGAGGGGAAAGAAGGGCTAGCCTGCAGGGAGCCGGAGCCGGAGCCGGACGAGCCGGAGCCGGAGCCGGAGCCGAGCCGGAGCCGGAAGCCGGAGCCTCTGGGGCCACCACCCACCCTGCAGCGACTCTCACAGCACAGTTCATTGGCCATCTGAACCCAGCCCTCAGGCCTGGCCAGTCTCAGCCCCGTCCATCTGGGTCGGTCCCTGGCTAGGAGAGCTCAGGCTGTTCTTTGCCCCAGTCCAGAAGGCCCCGACCATCCGACCATCCCCACAGCCCCTCCTCTGTCTTCAGTCCCAGGCAAACAGATCACTTGGGCCTTTGTTCCTGCACTGGCCGAAACCGGCTGGCTTCTGGGTCACTAGTCGCTAAATTCCACAGTGTCCAGGCTGTTGTCCAGGGTCCTGGCTGCTAGGTGAGGTCAGACCTGGCCCTCTGCAACAACAAACACCCTCTCCCACCACCTCGTTACACATGGAGCACATAGGGGAAACTGAGGCACACACAGCACTCATACAGAGCATCAAGAAAATTCCCCACTTCATCACACTGTTCTATATGGCTCAGTCACTAGGTGGCGCTGTGTGTAGACCTTCTTGAGGTTAATCTCAGCCATACCTGGCAGGGCAATAAAGGATTTTGTGATGACCGCAGCTGGGCTGTATTGGAAGCTCGGTGACCAGGCCATGTCTGGTACAGAAGAACAGGACATGGTGTCAGGAGGAAGCTAATAACAGGAACAGAAAGAAAATGGCAACAAAGCAAGAAGCACTTAAGAGACAATGGGTCTTGGGAGGCTCCAAGCCACATAAGTATACACCAGGACGATCAAGGGAGCAGGTGACCCATGGCTGCTGCCTGTAAGAACTGAGTCATGCATGGACATGGGACTTGCCCAGTTGACTCCAGAACTCCATCTTGGAGCTGGACTTTGCATGGGAGTGAGGAGGGCGTCTCCACCCACAAGAGAATGTCTATTTAAGCCCATGGGAGACCCCTCCATTTGGTCTTCAGCTGGCTAAAGAGGGAGCCTCTCCACCCCCAAAGATACCTGAAAGAAACTGGAACAAAGGACAGTGACTGCAGAGGGGGTGAGTGATTGCTGGACCCAGGCTAGCAGGAGACTAGTCTGTAAAAGGAGCATTCTGGAATTCCTGAAAGGGTGAGGTTTAATCTGTGTTCAGTTTTATTACTGTATTAAGCTTAGATTTGCGCATTTTATTTTATTTTGCTTGGTAATTCACTTTGTTCTGTCTGTTACTACTTGAAGCCACTTAAATCCTACTTCTTCTACTTAATAAAATCACTTTTGTTTCTTAATTAACCAAGAGCAAGTAATTAATCCCTGGGGGAGCAAGCAGCTGTGCATCTCTCTATCAGTGTTATAGAGGTTGGACAATTTATAATAATAGCATGGAGCTATACTGATCTCCTCGAACTGGAAAGGACCTTGGCAGGTCATGGAGTCCTGCCCCCTACCTTCACTAGCAGAACCAAGTACTGATTTTGCCCCAGATCTCTAAGTGGCCCCATCAAGGGTTGAGCTCACAACGCTGGGTTTAGCAAGCCAATGCACAAACCACTAAGCTATCCCTCATCCTGTGAGTTTACCCTGTATAAGCTTTATACAGGGTGTCACTGACTCCCTGGGCAATGCTCTGGAACTGCTCCCCACAAAGCCAGGCAGGACTTTGGGGAGCCTCCTCTCCCTTGGAGCAGACTTGTTCAGGGCAAGAAGCTCACACAGCTTCACCTCCTGGGTCTCTCCTTGGAGCATTCAGCATCCTCTGCCCCTCCTCTGGTCTGGGAAGTAATTCCCTTGCTGCAAGCCGTTTAACAGAGTAGTGTTCCTGAAGATGTGAGCGTCATGAACCCCTCCTGCGCGCATCCACGTGGTGTTGTGAACGTCCCTTTGTGATTCACCAGTGTTGCAGCACCCTTGAAAAGTACCCTTGCGGTTTACGTACTGGGTGCCCTGGTGCTCCGGTGCCAAGATAGGGATATGGGTTCCATCTATCGCCCCATCACAGTTAGGGAATCCATTGCAGCAAAGCATCACTATGACCTGCACATTTCTCAAGAGTCACAAGCTTTCGTAGAGCAGCTTAACGATTGTTTGGCTACTTGCATCAACAGCTGCCCCCATAGTAGATTTCCCACTCCAAATTGATTTCTGACTGACCAATATCTGTCTGCGTTGCAAGCTTCCAGAGGGTATTGCCACTCGCTCTCCACTGTGAGGGCTGCTCTCATCTTGGTATTATGGCGTTTCAGGGCAGGGGAAAGCAAGTCACAAGTTCCATGGAAGTGCCTTATCGCATCAGCAAAGTTTCGCAGCCACTGTGAATCGTCCACACCTGCAAAACTATGCAGTCCCACCAGTTTGTGCTTGTTTCCGGGCCAAAATCAGCATTCAATGGCTAGAACGTGTCCCTACCAGCAGGATCTCCAAAGCTCAGGGCCGCGCGGTTGAGAGAATTCTGTGTCCATGTCCTCATCACTCTCGTCACCGCTCTGCCGTAGCCGCCTCTCTCTCCTTGCCTGGCTTACAGGTCAGTTGAGAAGCATAGACTGCATGAGAATGCGCAAGGTGTTTACAACTCTATGTTGCGGGGAATCTATGATTGCGGTCTTGAGCTAGCAGGGTTCATGTGCTTGCTGTGCTAATTGACGTTTGCACATTCACCAGGAAAAAAGCGCCGAATGGTTGTTCTGCTGCTTTCACGGATGAGGGTGAGGCGGTACCCAGAATCACCGCAACAATGTTTTTTGGCCCCATCAGGCACGTTCGATCTCAACCCAAAAATCCAGGGGTGGAGAGGGGGGGGTGGATTGCGGGAACTATGGGAAGCTACGGGATAGCTACCCAGTGCACCTCTGGAGGAATACATGATGCACACGCGTGATTAATATGATTATGGCCACGTGCACTCGACTTTATACATCTGTTTTACAAAACCGGTTTATGTAATCTGTAAATTTATCACCTAGTTAACGTCCTTTTGGAGTACTTGACGCTGTCACAAGCCAAGCATCACCTCACTCGGACTGACCAAGCTGGACACATAACGCAGCCACCGGACGACAACTCAAGGACAACCCATCTGTATGAATTTCGACTCTCCGTTCTCTATTCTGTGGTTATCACGCTTCCGCCTTCTTATCACAGTCGTCTGTTTCCGTCGTTTTGGCTGCGCCGTCATTACGATGTCACTCCTTCCGCTATCTGTCTTCTCGTGTTTTTTTATCGCTACGGCCTTCGAGTCTCTATGATCTCGGCGGTACATGGAGCACCCGTGAATAATATGCTTAGTCTGCCACGTGCCTCGACTTTATACAATTGTTTTACAAACCGGTTTATGTAAAATCGGAATAATCCCCTAGTGTAGACGTTCCTTGGGAGTAGCTGACGCTCACAGAGCCAAGCATCCTCCACTCAGCACCTTGGAGCTCAAAGCTGACACAAACGCAATCCACGGACGCTGTTGGACACACCCGGACCAGTGTCAGAACAGAGACTGCAGCCTGGAGACACGCAGCTTCAGGAGTTCTAAGTGCATTAGGGGATCTGGCTCAATGTCTCAAGGACACGAAGGAAGTGACAAGACGGCTACTTTGCAGTGTTGCACAATGAATGACCCAAACAGATTCCTGATTAAAAAGCAGCTGCATCATAATTCAAACAAAGGAGAGGAGAATCCTAACCCTTGTCCAGAAAGGACATCAGGTAACTCAATGCAGGAACAGGCCATCAGTCTGTGTGGGGCTGAGCATCCGGCAAGAACTGTAGAAAATAAAGCACCTGCATGTGAGCAGTACAGAAACTACAGACCAACACAGCACAGAACCTGGTTCAAGCAACACTGTGCCAGCCAGAACCTTGGAAGAGATGAGCTGCAGATCGATGTGAGTTCACAGGACAGCTTTACCTGCGTGCACCTCCAGGTGCAACAGAAATAACTGACATGAAAGACAGAATATGCGCACTTATCGAGAACTGAATGCACTTTGTCCCTTTCATATTCCATGAACACTAGTGACGGACAACGGACACCCAAGTCACTGCAGCAGAATTAAAATATTTCAAAAAACAAAATCTGTTACCCCAAGCAAGTGCCGAGGCTGAGAGAGCTGTACAGAAACCCAAGAGCTGGTCGAAGCGAGGGGATGGGGCCAGCCCTGGAGAGTTGAAAGGCTACCAGGTGGCTGGAGATTCGTAGCCATAAGCAGAACTGCCAAAGCGCCTTCTCGGCCAGGCCGCCTGCCCTGCCACGGGCCTCAGGGCCTGGTGGAGCGGTGATGCAGGCCAGCCCCAGCTCCCGCCCTGCGGAAGAGAGAGGCCCACAGCGAGCATCCAGGCCGCGCAACCGCCCTGCCCGCTGTGACACGGTGACACTGCCCCCCACCTCAAGGTGAGGCTGCAAGTGCCATTCTCAAACACTCCTCAGGTAACCTCCCAGCACACCACACCCCTCCAACCACCCCCAAATACCCTTCCCACACCCCAAAAACCCCCAACACACTCCCTCCAGCAATCCAAATACCCCTCCCACACCCCCAAAATATCCCTCCCAGTATCACACACCCCCATCCAACACCCAGATCCCTCCACCACCTCCAAAATTACTCCTACCTGGTTACACACATCCCTCCAGCAATCCAAATTACCTCTCACACCCCCAAAATACCCTCCCAGTACACACACCCCTCCAACACCCCAAAACCCCTCCCCCACCCCCCAAAATACTTCCTACCGGTACCACACACACTTCCGGCACCCCATAACCCTCCCACACCCCAAAATCTCCTACGTACACACACACCTTCCGGCAACCCCAAATACCCTCCCACACCCCAAAATACTCCTACCCGACCACACAACCTTCCGCGCAACCCAAACCCCTCCCACACCCCCAAAATACTCTACGTACCCACACACCTCCGGGCACCCCAAATACCCTCCCCACACCCCCAAATTACTCCTACGGTACACACCACACTTCGCAATCCCAAATACCCTCCCCACACCCCAAAATACTCCTACGGTAACACACACACCTCCGCAATCCCAATACCCCTCCAACACCTCTAAAAATTTACTCCTTACTGGTACACGCACCCTCCAGACCCCAAACACCCCTTGAACATCCCCAAATACTCCTTCAGTACACACACACCAACATCACCCCAAATACCCTTTCCCAGTGCACACCACCCCTCTAGCAATCCAAATCCCCCTCCGTACCACCCAAATCCCCTCTGGTTAACACACACATTCCTCCAGACCCCCCAAACTTTTTTTTAAACCCCCCCTCCCTCCCAGGGGGGAAAGTGGCCTTTATCTTGGGAACTCATACGATGTGAACCCTGGGGTCGTTCTCGCTCCAAGCTGCTGCATCCTGTGGCCCGCGATCTGTCGGGCCCCTGAGTATGCCCCCTCTCCCCGGTGCTGGGCTCGGCGTTGTCTCTGTTTCTGCCTGGAGTTACAATGCCATAATCAGGACCATCATGAGGTATCAGCCGCCAGCTTGAGCGCCTGGCTCTGTCAGCACTGGGCCCACGAGCCCGCCCTCGTCTTCTTGGAATGGGAGGTGCCTGTGGCAGGAGCCCCAGGGTCTGTGGATGGAGGCGACTGAGGCAAGGGCTGCACACGTGATGAGCTCAGACACTCGGCGCTGAGCAGAGGATCTCAGGGGCAGCCTGTGCCACCTGCCTGGGCCTTTCCCTCTGGCTGGCCCTGCCCCTGCTGAGGGCAAGGGCTGCGCACACCACCGGTGTCCTTCTCCCATGACAGACGCGCCTGTCGGCACAGCACAGGAGAAACTTAGGGGAAATGTTTAGGACTCCCTGCCTTGAAACCGAACCTGATCCGATACTGCAGACCACAGGGCAGGAGTCCCAAACATTCCCCCAATTTATCTCGTTGCTTGTGGCGCGGTGATGAGGCCCGCGGTGCGGGGGGGAGACCAAGCTCCTGTTGAGCAGCTAGAGGAACTTGCACCAGGACAGGGTGACACAGCACAGGTCAGCAACAGCCCCTGCAAGAACTTTCGACTACTAGACGGTGTGTGCCTAAGTGGCTTGGCCAACACGCTGCCCCCCCTGAGATCCTCATCTGGGTGGGGCCTCAGCAGCCCCGAGGTGTCTCTTGAGTCATATCACTGGCAGCCCTGCCTCGAGTTCGTTCTGCCCCCAACAGACGCGACCCCTGGTGCGGCTCCTCACAGGGCACCCCCATTCCTTACGGGAGTGCTGAGCGGAGGGGGCTCAGCGGGGCCACCAGTGTCTGTTCCAGGGACAGATGCTGAGTTGCGCTTGTGCCCGGAGGGCCTGGGAGTGGGCTGCCACGCGGCTTATACCTCTGTGTGGGTGGTTGCCCTGAAATAAGTTGGTATGGCATTCCGTTAACTCCCTGCGTTGGGCCCGGCGGAGCAAAAGTTGCAGGAGGGACTGTGTGTGCCGACAGAAGCGGGTGCGCTGGGTAGTGGCCCCCAGCATGGGCATGGTGGTCACCGGGGGACGAGGGGCAACTCCAGGGCCGATCATGCCAGGTGTGCTGTTGGATTGCACATTTGACAGTGGGGGGCTGTGGTCGAGGCCATCAGGATGCAGCAGCGTTTGGTGCGGGGCCGTGCCCGAGAGTAGTGGGCCCACAGAAAGTGCGGACTGGCCCCAGTGCGTGTTCACAATAGTTGATAGTGTGCCGGTGCTGTCCTCAGTGATGCCAGATAGGCCGTGAGGCGGGCCCTCCCTGGGATTGGTGCCGGGAGTGTTGTGCCAGAAAGTGGGCTTGTTGGGGGGTACACAGTTGTGGGCGGTGGCTGTGCCGCTGTGTGTGCCGGGCTGAAGGATGCTGGATACAGGCTGTGTGTGCCGGGCTGTACCAGTTATGGCTTGTCGTGTGGGCAAGCTGTGTGAGCGTGTCCTATGGTCAGGGTTGGTGTGAGTTAGTGAGGGGGGATGTGCCGAGCTGGATGTTTGGCCAGGGTGGTTGCCAGGCCGTAATTGGGGATTGCTAGAGGGTGTGTGCACTGGGAAGGGATATTTTGGTGGGTTGTGTTTGTGCTTTTACTGGAGTTGCGGTCGTTGTGGTGGTGTGGGTGGGTGCTGCGCTGAGATGAGTATTTTGGAGTTCAAGAATGGGTGTTTGTGTGCCAGAAGTGGGGTGCTGGAGGGGTGCGGCGTATGTTGTGGCCAGACTAACTGCCTATTATGTGTTATTAGCCACGCTAGGAGCCAGTTTTGGAGGGTATTCTTTGTTCAGAGGTGTCGGCTGCAGCCGTGGGGCTTGTTGGAGGGGTTTATTTGGGATTGCCGGAAGGTGTGTGTGTAACGTCAGGTAGTATTTCTGGGTGTCGCTGTGTATCTTATTTTGTGGTGAGTTGTTTAGGTGGTATTTGGGGGATTGCCCGCGGTGTGGTGGTCTGCCTGTGTACCGTTATAGCGACAGTATTTTGGGAGTACGGCTGCGGGTAGCTGTAACCTAGCTAATTGTTGGCGCGAGCGGGCTAGTTTGGTGTGCCGGAAGGTGATCGTGATAAACCGTAGGAAGTAATTTTGGAGTCGTGTGTGAGGATCGCCGGACGTCTGGGGTGCCGATCGTATGCCGGAACGTGTACTTTAACCTGTGCGACTTCCCTCTCTGCTTGTTTGTGTACGGTTACAAAGCTCGTAGGTAGGGAAGTATTTTGGTGGGTGCTTTGACATGTCTTGTGTGCCAGGCTGGTCGTGGAGGTTGTACAGAGGTGTCAATATCCATCTGTGCCGGCACAGGGGGGTACTGTGTGTGTGTGCCAGCAGTGGGGCTTGTTGAGCCAACAATGGGCTGTGCGCGTGTGCCAGCTGTGGTGTTTCCAGGTCATGTTGTGCCGGGCTGTATGATGCCAGGCTATTGTTGAGTTGTGCTGGGCCATGGCAAGCTGGGACGTGTGGGTATCTCTGGGGGGCTGTTGTGGTGCCGTGCCGAGAAGGTGGTGGTGTTGTGCTCTTCTGTTGTGTCCAGGCCTTGTAGTTGTGCCAGGCTGTTCGTGTGTCTGCCGTGGGGGTGGTGATGCCGGGGCGTGTGCTGTGCTTGGCGGTGGACTGTGATGTGCTGTTACTTGAGTGAGTATCTTTTGGGTTGGGTGTCGGGTACGGACGTGCTGCTGAGCGGTGCTATATCTTGGGGTTGCCGGAAAAGGTTTCTGGACTGCTTCGTGCGGCGGGGTTGACAGCTTACAGTAGGCCGCTGAGGTTGTGCCTGTGCACGTGCTCGATTTGTGTGGCTGGTTACCTGGTGTAGCACTATTTGTGGGGGTGCTCGCCAAGGCTGGTGGTATGGCGCCGATTGTTTGCTGGCGTAGGATGAGTTGGGCGTGGTGGTGTGCCGGCTGATGGGTGTTGGAGGTGTACGCGCTGTGTGGTTTGTCGGCTGCAGTTGGACATGCGAGGGTGTGTTGGTATACGTTGGGCAGTGTTTTGCGGCTCTGTGGGCGAGAGGTATGGGTGGGATTGTTGGGTGATGGGTGCGCGAGTGGGGCTTGTTGTACCGCTGGCTCTAGGGTATTTTGGAGGTGTGGGAGCCGGGCTCCTGGTATCTGGGGGTGTTGAGGGTGGTGTGCTGTACTGGAGGGATATTTGGCGAAAGGATATCTGGACTTCTGTGCCGGAAGGGGAGGTGGGGTATTTGGGATTGCTGGGGGAGCCATGGTGTGTGTACTGGTGAGGGTTGTATTTTGGCAGGTGGGAGTGGTGGTATCTCTAGGAAGCTGCACGGGTGTGGAGGGGTGGGGTTGTGTGTTGTCCTCACGGGGCCGAGTAGGGGCTGGGTGGGTACCTGTACGAGTGTTAGAAGTGTGGCAACCTCTGCGGAGGCGCTCACTCTTGATGGTGGGTGTGCCGATCTCTGAGTGTCCACTCCGTTGTTCACGCAGCCAGTGGGGTTTGTTGCCGAGACTGGTTGCCAGCGCTCTCGGGTTCTGGCGCAGGCTAGGCATGCCTCGGCTGTGGGCCTCTCTCCTTCCCCGGGCCGGGAGCTGGGGCTTTGGCCTCATCACCGCTCCCAGCCAGGCCTGAGGCCTTCCGTGGCAGGGTCATGCGCTGAAAACAGTGG
>NC_133773.1:146975597-146982774 GCF_003597395.2 Chelonoidis abingdonii | reverse complement strand
GTGCGCTTTCCATAGCGAGTCTGCCCTGGCGGGGTCCTGGGAAGCCAGAGGGTTCCTGCACCCCCACTCGCAGTCAGACGTGACTCTCAGCCAGCCAGTAACACAGAGGTTTTTTCCGATGACAGGAACAGGGTCAAAACAGAGTTGTAGATACAGCGAACGCGGACCCTCAGTCCGGGTCCATTTTCTGGGGCCACGTGAGGCAGACCACCCAACGTCTGCCTCTTGCAAGGGAGGCAAGGGCTGTGAAAGTGGGGCTGTTCTGTAATGTTCCCTCTGAATACTGTGGGGGGCCTCAGTTCCTGGCCGACCCTCTGTCGCTGCGCAAACTAATGCCAGGCTCTTGTCCCCTTGGCAATGAATTCTAAAGGTGTGGGAAACAAGAGAGATACATAGATCAAGACTCTAGGACTGGAAGGGACCTCGAGAGGTCATGAGCCCAGTCCCCCTGCCCTCATGCAGGACAAATACTTCCTAGCCATCCTGAAGACATTTACTCTACCTACTCTTAACATAGTCTTCCAGAGATGAGATCCACCAACCTCCTAGGCAATTTATTGCAGTGTTAACTATGACAGTAGGACTTTTCCTATGTCCAACCTAAACTCCCATTGCTGCCAGTTTAGCCATTGCTCTTGTTCAATCATTAGAGACTAGGTTGAACAGAGTTTTTCTCCCCCTCCTGTGATACCCTTTTTAGATACCTGAAAACTCTATCATGCCCCTCTCAGTCTTCCTGCTTCCCAAACTCAAAAACAACATTCTTTCAAGCCTTCCTTCCATAGGTTCGATGTTCTGAAGACCTTTAACATCGTTCTGCTCTCTCTGGACCCCTACCAATTTCTCGCATCTTTTTGAAATGCGATTGATTGCGGTCTTGAGCTGAGCAGGGTTCATGCTTGCTGTGCTATGACGTTTGCACAGTTCACCCAGGAAAAAAGGTGCGAAATGGTTGTCTGCTGCTTTCACGGAGGGAGGGGTGAGGCTGTACCCAGAATCACCCGCAACAATGTTTTTTGCCCCATCAGGCACCGGGATCTCAACCCAGAAATCCAAGGGGTGGAGGAGATTGCGGGAACTATGGGATAGCTACGGGATAGCTACCCCCAGTGCAACGCTCTGGAAATCAACGCTAGCCTCGGTACATGGATGCACACCGCTGAATTAATATGCTTAGTTTGGCCACGTGCACTCGACTTTATACAATCTGTTTTACAAAACCGGTTTATGTAAAATCGGAATAATCCCCTAGTGTAGACGTTCCTTGGGAGTAGCTGACGCTGTCACAGAGCCAAGCATTCACTCCACTCAGCTACCTTGGAGCTCAAAGCTGACACAAACGCATCCACGGACGCTGTGGACACACCCGGACCAGTGTCAGAACAGAGACTGGCAGCCTGGGCAGACACGCAGCTTCAGGCAGTTCTAAGCTGCATTAGGGGATCTGGCTCAAGTGTCTCAAGGACACGAAGGAAGTGACAAGACGCTACTTTGCAGTGTGTGCACAATGAAGTGACCCAAACAGATTCCTGATTAAAAGCAGCTGCATCATAATTCCAAACACAAGGAGAGGAGAAATCCTAACCCTTGTCCAGGAAGGACATCAGGTAAACTCAATGGCAGGAACAGGCCAATCAGTCTGTGTGGGGGCTGAGCATCGGCAAGAATGTAGAAAATAAAGCACCTGCATGTGAGCAGTACAGAACTAACAGACCAACACAGCACAAGGAACCTTTCATAGCAACACCTGTGCCAGCCAGACCTTGGAAGAGATGAGCTGCAGATCGATGTGAGTTCACAGGACAGCTTTACCTGGTCACCTCCAGGTGCACAGAAATAACTGACATGAAAGACAGAATATGTCGCACTTATCGAGAAACTGAAATGCACTTTTGTTCCCTTTCATATTCCAGAACAACTAGTGACGGACAACGGACCCCAAGTCACTGCAGCAGAATTTAAAATTATTCAAAACAAAATCTGTTACCCCCAAGCAAGTGCAGAGGCTGAGAGAGCTGTACAGAGAGACCCAAGAGCTGGTGGGCGAAGGGCGAGGGGATGGGGCCAGCCCTGAGAGTTGAAGGCTACCAGGTGGCTGGAGGATTCGTAGCCATAAGCAGAACTGCCAAGCGCCTCTCGGCCAGGCCGCCTGCCCTGCCACGGGGCCTCAGGGCCTGGCTGGGAGCGGTGATGAGGCCAAGCCCCAGCTCCCGGCCCTGGGGAAGGAGAGAGGCCCACAGCGAGGCATCCTAGGCCTGCGCCAACCGCCCTGCCGCTGTGACACGGAGTGACACTGCCCCCCACCTCAAGAGTGAGGCTGCAAGTGCCACTTCTAACACTCCTCAGGTACCCCTCCCAGTACACACACCCCCTCCAACACCCCCAAATACCCTCCCACACCCCCAAAATACCCCTCCCAGTACACACATCCCTCCAGCAATCCCAAATACCCCTCCCACACCCCCAAAATATCCCTCCCAGTACACACACCCCCTCCAACACCCCCAGATACCCTCCCACACCTCCAAAATACTCCTACCGGTACACACATCCCTCCAGCAATCCCAAATACCTCTCCCACACCCCCAAAATACCCCTCCCAGTACACACACCCCCTCCAACACCCCCAAATACCCTCCCACACCCCCCAAAATACTCCTACCGGTACACACACACCTTCCGGCAACCCCAGATACCCCTCCCACACCCCCAAAATACTCCTACGGTACACACACACCTTCCGGCAACCCCAAATACCCTCCCACACCCCCAAAATACTCCTACGGTACACACACACCTTCCGGCAACCCCAAATACCCTCCCACACCCCCAAAATACTCCTACCCGTACACACACACCTTCCGGCAACCCCAAATACCCTCCCACACCCCCAAAATACTCCTACGGTACACACACACCTTCCGGCAACCCCAAATACCCTCCCACACCCCCAAAATACTCCTACGGTACACACACACCTTCCGGCAATCCCAAATACCCTCCCACACCCCCAAAATACTCCTACGGTACACACACACCTTCCGGCAATCCCAAATACCCCTCCAACACCTCTAAAATACTCCTACTGGTACACGCACCCCTCCAGCACCCCAAACACCCCTTGAACATCCCCAAAATACTCCTCTCAGTACACACACACCCAACATCACCCCCAAATACCCTTCCCAGTGCACACACCCCTCTAGCAATCCCAAATACCCCTCCTACACCCCAAATACCCCTCCTGGTACACACACATCCTCCAGCACCCCCCAACTGTACCCCCCTCCTCCCAGGAGTGGCCTTTATTTGGGAACTTCAACTATGTGAACCCTGGGGGTCGTTCTCGCTCCAAGCTGCTGCATCCTGTGGCCCGCATCTGTCGGGCCCCTGGAGTATGCCCCCCTCTCCCCCGGTGACTGGGGCTCGGCGTTGTCTCTGTTTCTGCCTGGAGTTACAATGCCATAATTCAGACCATCAGAGGTATCAGCCGGGCCCAGCCTGAGCGCCTGGCTCTGTCCAGCACTGGTGGCCCCGAGCCCGGCCCTCGTTTCTGGAATGGGGGTGCCTGTGAGGAGCCCCAGGGTGCTGGGAGGCGACTGAGGCAGGGCTGCCAGGTGATGAGCTCAAGACACTCGGGGCTGCTGAGGCAGAGGATCTCAGGGGGGCAGCCTGTGGCACCTGCCTGGGCCCTTTGCCCTCTGGCTGGCCCTGGCCCCTGCTGAGGCAAGGGCTGCGCACACCGCGGTGTCCTTCTCCCTGACAGACGCGCCTGTCGCAACAGCACAGGAGAAACTTAGGGGGAAATGTTTGGGACTCCCTGCCTTGAACCGAACCTGAGCCATACCTGGCAGCCACAGGATGGCGTGATGACCCCAGCTGGGGGGAGCGAGCTCTGTGAGCAGCTGAGAACTGCACCAGGGACAGGTGCACACAGCACAGAGCACAGCCCCTGCAGGACTGGCGACTACTGGACGTGTGTCCATGTGCGCCGGGCTGGGTGTGCCAACGGTGGGGCTGGGTGTGCCAGGCTCTGTGTGCCGGGCTGGGTGTGCCAGGCTGGGTGTGCCAGAAGTGGGGCTGTGCGTGCCGGCAGTGGGGCTGTGTGTGCCGGGCTGTGTGTGCCAGCAGTGGGGCTGTGTGTGCCAGGCTGTGTGTGCCAGAAGTGGGGCTGTGTGTGCCGGGCTGTGTGTGCCAGAAGTGGGGCTGTGTGTGCCGGGCTGTGTGTGCCAGAAGTGGGGCTGTGTGTGCCGGGCTGTGTGTGCCAGGCCGTGTGTGCCGGGCTGTGTGTGCCAGAAGTGGGGCTGTGTGTGCCGGGCTGTGTGTGCCGGGCTGTGTGTGCCGGCAGTGGGGCTGTGTGTGCCAAGCTGTGTGTGCCGGCAGTGGGGTTGTGTGTGCCGAGCTGGATGTGCCAGGCTGTGTGTGCCAGCGGTGGGGTTGTGTGTACTGGGCTGTGTGTGCTGGGCTGTGTGTGCCAGAAGTGGGGCGGTGTGTGCCAGACTGTGTGTGCCAGCAGTGGGGCTGAGTGTGCTGGGCCGTGTGTGCCAGGCTGTGTGTGCCGGCAGTGGGGCCTTGTGTGCCAGCAGTGGGGCTCTGTGTGCCAACAATGGGGCTGTGTGTGCCAGGCTGTGTGTGCCGGGCTGTATGTGCCAGGCTATGTGTGCTGGGCCATGTGTGCCGGGCTGTGTGTGCCGGGTGGTGTGTGCCAGGCTGTATGTGCCAGGCTGTGTGTGCCGGTGGTGGGGTTGTGTGTGCCGGGCTGTGTGTGCTGGCGGTGGGACTGTGTGTGCTGGGCGGTGTGTGACAGCAGTGGCGCTGTGTGTGCCGGGCGGTGTGTGCCAGGCTGTGTGTGCTGGCAGTGGGGCTGTGTGTGCCGGGCTGTGTGTACCAGGCTGTGTGTGCTGGCAGTGGGACTGTGTGTGCCGGGCAGTGTTTGCCGGCGGTGGGGTTGTGTGTACCGGGCTGTGTGTGCCGGGCGGTGTGTGCCGGAAGTGGGGCGGTGTGTGCCAGGCTGTGTGTGCCGGCAGTGGGGCTGTGTGTACCGGGCTGTGTGTGCCAGGCTGTGTGTGCCAGCAGTGGGGCTGTGTGTGCCGGACTGTGTGTGCCAGGCTGTGTGTGCTGGCAGTGGGGCTGTGTGTGCTGGGCCGTGTGTGCCGGAAGTGGGGCCATGTGTGCCGGGCTATGTGTGCTAGCAGTGGGGCTGTGTGTGCCAGGCCGTATGTGCCAGGCTGTGTGTGCTGGCAGTGGGGCCTGGTGTGCCAGCAGTGGGGTCATGTGTGCCGGCAGTGGGGCTGTGTGTGCCAGGCTGCGTGTGCCAAGCTGTGTGTGCTGGCAATGGGGCTGTGTTTGCCAGGCTGTGTGTGCTGGCAGTGGGGCTGTGTGTGCCGGGCTGTGTGTGCCGGCGGTGGGGCTGTGTGTGCCGGGCTGTATGTGCCAGGCTGTGTGTGCCGGGCTGTGTGCGCCGGCAGTGGGGCTGTGTGTGCCGGGCTGTGTGTGCCGGGCGGTGTGTGCTGGTAGTGGGGCTGTGTGTGCTGGGCTGTATGTGCTGGGCTGTGTGTGCCGGCAGTAGGGTTGTGTGTGCCAGGCTGTGTGTGCCAGCAGTAGGACTGTGTGTGCCGGGCTGTGTGTGCCGGGCTGTGTGTGCCAGCAGTGGGGCTGTGTGTGCCGGGCGGTGTGGGGCAGTGTGTGCTGGGCCGTGTGTGCCGGCAGTGGGGCTGTGTGTGCCAGGTCATGTGTGCCGGGCTGTGTGTGCTGGGCAGGGGACGGTGCCCACTGGGGGGGCCCTGGGAATGGTGCAGGCCTGGGGGCCCCTGGGGCAGTGCCCGCCTGGTGCCCACCCGGAGGCCATTTGCCTCGGCCCTGCCATGCTCCCCACCCACGCGGGCCCAGCGAGCGGTGTCAGGTCAGCAGCCCGGGCGCACCGCATTCCTGCGCTCGGCTCAGCCCTCTCAGGTTACCCGCAGGCATGAGGCAGCCCCAGCCCCGCCGATTAATCTTCCCCTTGTAACACTTTGTAATTTGCCATTAAAAGCCCGTGAAAGTGGGGGGCTGGGCCCAGGCCTGGGCGCGGGGGAGGGGCTGGGCCGGCTCCAGAGGCAGGTACTCGGAGCCGGTCCGGTGCGGGTTACGGGGGCAGGCTAAAGAAAACAGCATGATGGATGAGACGCCCGAGCTCCCCTTTCATCTCCACCAGCCCCGGCCCTGCTGGGAGTCATTAGGGACAGGCCGGCGGGGCCAGGCGGAGGGGGACCTGGCTCACTGCCACCTGAGCTGCCCCGTGGGCTCCTCTGTACCCATCCGCTGCACCAAGAGACCCTCGGCTACCGCGGGGAACGAGGAGCCAACTCACACCCGGGAGCTGCTCACTGGGCCCATCCAGCCGGGATCCCCCCTCCCAGCCTGGGTCAGACCCAGGGGCCCATCCAGCCGGGATCCCCCCTCCCAGCCTGGGTCAGACCCTGGGGCTCCCCCAGCCAGGATCCCCCCCTCCCAGCCGGGTCAGACCCTGGGGCCCAACCAGCCGTGATCCCCCCACCCCCCTCAAACTGGGTCGGACCCTGGGGCCCATCCAGCCAGGAATAATTCAGCCGCGCGAGAGGAGCCCACCTCATGAGCCGCGTTATGAGGGACCAGATGCAAATAGCTGTGAGATGGAAACGCGACGTTTCATTAACGGATGAAATTGATGCAGGGGGAAAGGGAGCCGCATGCTGGGGCAGATGGGAGCCTGAGCGCACGCCAGGAACAATGCCAGGGCACCACCCTCGGAGCTGGTGACTGCAGCCCAGCCTACCCCTGTGTCCCATGTCAGCCCCACCACAGCCCCGCTCAGTCCCAGAGCCGGCCTGTCCCCCTGCAGCTGGGGGCTACCAGGGAGCGAACTGGCCATGCCTGTGCCCAGAAAGGGACTCAGGCCAGCGCCAGTGGCCCTAGAGCAATCCTGGCCCCCCAGCCTGTGCCGCCGGCTCTTCCCAGAGCGCTCCGGGAAAGCCTGTACCAGCCGCGCCGATCCTCGCAGGCGTGGGCCCCAGCCCTAGCAGACGGGCTCCTTGTGACGAACTGGGACTGTTCTTAATGTTTGCTCTGAATACTGTGTTGGTGCCTCAGTGTCCCCCAGGCAGTTCTTAAGTATCTAGGTGGTGGGATAAGGGTGTGTGATTGCTGCAGAGCAAAGGGC
>NC_133773.1:146962099-146975162 GCF_003597395.2 Chelonoidis abingdonii | reverse complement strand
GCTGCAGGGAAAACTGTGGCTTCCCCGAACCCCGCTGGGGTGTGGACTGGGCGTGGGGAAGCCACGGCGGGGGCAGAGATGCTGAATCTCCAGGAGAGACCCAGGAGGTGACAGCCGTGTGAGCATTCTTTGGCCCTGAAGAAGTCTGCTCCAAGGGAGAGGAGGCTCCCAGAGTCCTGCCTGGCTTTTAGGTGCGGGAGCAGTCTCCAGAAGCATCGCCCGGGGAACTTCCGTGACACTCCTGCGCCCTGCCTCGCCCAGGACCTGGGGCAAGGAGCCAGGGAATGAGGTTCGGCAAGAGCAGGACTGGGCGGCCTGTCTCTGGGACAGACATTGCTCCATGGTGGGCCAACAGTGCTGTCCCCCCGCGCCCTGGCTGCTGGCGTGCGCAGAGTCCTAGCACCCATCAGCCCTCCACGGGACCGGGGGCAGGAGAACGGCTGGGAGCCAGCAGGGCAGTCGGGGCTTGCAGAAGTGGCAGCGCCAGTGAGGCCAGATGCCACAAGCGAGAGCCTTCCAGGAGCTGTTGTCCAGAGCGCATCTGGCCTAGAACCAGGTGCAGCACTGGGGGGTGATGGGGTGTGCAGCAGCGGGCTGGGCATGGACGCCAGGCCAGAGGGGCGCCAGTGAGAGAACTGAGCTGGCCTGGAAACCCGGCAGGCACCGCTGCCTGAAAGAGACGGGGTGGTGAGGGGCCCTGCACTGGGCCCGAGCCCTGCCTCAGGGGCCAGCCAGGGACCGGCTGGTGCCGATGCCAGCCTCTGTTGCCCAGGGGATCTGCGCACCTTCCCTGGCCTTGACCAGCCCTTGCGCTACCTGCCCCTGTGCCACCAGGGCCAGCTGCTGAAGCACGCACAGCGCTCCTTCTGGCTGCACTGCACCGGCTCGCTGTTGGCAACCCCAGGCTTTGCTGAACTCCCAGGGCTGAGAAACCCATGGTTCCCTGGCTCTTCCCCGAGCATGGAGCACCAGGAACTGTCTTCTGACTCAAGCGTGAGGAGGCGGGCTATGGACTCTTGCTCAGCAGACCAACCCCCGTGTGAGACCAGCACCTTGTTGAGGTCAGTAGTCTGTGATGTTCAGCACCCCTATGGTGTCGCACTCTGTGAGGTCAGTGCCCTGTTGTGACCGGAGCAGGGAGGAAGGTGTGGAATTGGACCTGGGAATGGGCCAGGAAGTTCCACTGGGGATCGGAAAGGAATCTACCTGAGCTGTTAACTTGAGCCAGAAGGGAGGTTGGGAGAATTCACACTTCCTGCAGGAGACTGCAACAAAGGGAGGAGGTTGAAGAGGGAAAGGGGGACGAAAGACCTGCTGGAAGGGATTTTTAGTTCAGGTTGGCTGAGGTACAACACAAGGAACCCCAAGCTGGGGTCTTTAAGCTTCCCGAACCCTTCAGAAGCGTACTTGACTGAGGGGTCCTGGTTGTGCTTACAAGCTCTGCTTACCGGTGTTCCTATTGTCAATAAACCTGCGGTTTACTGGCTGGCTGAGAGTCACCATGAATTCCCAGAGAGGGGTGCAGGGCACTGGACTCCCCAACCACTCTGTAACCAACCTGTGATTACCAAGCACCCACATTGATTATCAGCACCTGCTGTGTGACCAGCACCCCCTGTGATGTTAAGCACCATGTTGATACCAACACCCCCCATATGTCAGCATCTGTAGTGATATCAGTACCCCATGATGGTCAGCGCCCAGGGTTGGATACCAGCACCCATGATGTTCAGCGCGCTGTGGATGTCAGTTGCCATGTAATACCAGCACGCCATGATGCAGCGCTCTGTCGATGTCAGCGCCCATGTGATACCAGACCATGATGTCAGCGCTCTGTGATGTCAGCGCCCATGTGATACCAGCAGCCATGATGTCAGCGCTCTGTGATGGCAGCGCCCGTTGGTGATAACCAGCACCCCGTGATGTCAGCGCCCGTGTAGATACCAGCACCCCATTGATGTCAGTGCTCTGTGATGTCAGCGCCCATGTGATACCAGCACCCCGTTATATCAGCGCTCTGTGATGTCAGCGCCCATGTGATACCAGCAGCCCGTGATGTCAGCGCTCTGTGATGTCAGCGCCCATGTGATACCAGCATCCCATGATGTCAGCGCTCTGTGATGTCAGCGCCCATGTGATACCAGCACCCCGTGATCTCAGCACTCTGTGATGTCAGCGCCCATGTGATACCAGCACCCCATGATGTCATTGCCCGTGTGATACCAGCACCCCGTGATGTCAGCGCTCTGTGATGTCAGCGCCCATGTGATACCAGCACCCCGTGATGTCAGCACTCTGTAATGTCAGCGCAGGCCTGTGCTCCCTGGAGGGGATTTTTTACAATGCCGACACTATAGGCCCCAGCCCTGCTCTGTGCCCCGTTGTGCTAGGCACTGCCCATGGTCAGAGAGGCCCTGCCCTGGGGAGCTGCCAGGCTGCAGAGCCCCAGGAGGCACCAGGGCACAGGAGCACTGGAGCAGAGACTTTCCCCAGGCCCCAGGAACCAGAAGCAAGCTAGGAGCTCAGTGCAGATCTCCAGAGTCCTCGGCCCTTGCCCTAGCCCCAGGTCTGGACCCCCGTGGCCACACCCAGACACTGAGCATGGAAAGCATGAAGTTCGGGGGCTGGAACTGGTCACCCCCAGTCAGGGTTTTGGGTAACGCACTCAGACCCACAGAGCCCTGCACCCCCAGCATACTGGGGAACAGCCCCTGCTCTGTGCTCTGACCGCTCTGCTCACTGCAGCTCTCTGGCTCCCAGGGCCTGCACTCCATTAGAGTGGCCAGCCTGGGTCAGACCAAGGGTCCATCTAGCCTTGTGTCCTGTCTGCCGACAGTGGCCAGCACCAGATGCCCCAGAGGGAGTGAATAGAGCAGGGAATCACCAAGTGATCCATCCCCTGTCACCAGGAGCAGCACCAGGGTTTTTGGCACCCTAGGCGCAGGGCCGGCTCGCCCGTCTTGCGGCTCCAGTGGACCTCCCGCAGGTGTCCCTGCAGACGGTCGGCTGCTCCCGCGGCTCCGGTGGACCTGCTGCAGGCGCGCCTGTGGGAGGTGCACCGGAGCAGTCTGCCACGCTTCCAAATCCTAGCGCCCTAGGCGACCGCCTAGGGCGCGTAAATGGAAGCGCTGGCCCTGCCTGTCACCCATTCCCAGCTTTCGGCAAATAGAAGCTGGGGTCACCATCCCTGCCCATCCTGGCTAATAGCCATCGACAGACCCGTCCTCAATGAACTTATCCAGTTCTTTTCTGAAAGCTGTTATGGTCTTGTCCTTCACAACATCCTCAGGCAAGGAGTTCCCCAGATTGACTGTGCGTTGTGTGAAGAAACCTTTGGTTTGTTTTACACCTGCTGTCCATTAATTTCATTGCGTGACCCCTAGTTCTTGCGGCTTTTGTCCCCACCTCACCCCGATCCAGCACATGGCTTGTGGTCCTGCATCTGGCTTCTGCCTACCTTGGACTCCGCTCCCACATGGCAGCCACCGTCTAGCCTGATGGCGCAGACACTACCTGCCAGCGCTTCCGCCTGAGCTGCAGCCTCATGCCCCCTAGGCTGACCGTGGGGAGCTGCTGCCCCCTTTTCCTTCCATCCGTTTGGCTGGCAGTCGGCTGGGGCACTGGCTTGGTGGCGTGTGTAGTGAGCAGAGATGGCTCTGCTGGCCTGTTGGTGCTGCCGTGTGCCAGGGCTGCCTCTGGCACTCTTCTGCCTGTGTCAGGGTACCCTGCTACACCCCCGTGTCGGGCAAGGACACCGCTGATGGCCTGGCCATGCACGGAACCAGAGCACATACGCCAGGCCCTGACGGGCAGCACTGATTCCCCAGCTGGCTACTCCCCCAGTGCCCGGGGGCAAATGCTGAGGAGAGACTACCAGTGGCATAGCCCCCGGGCAACCTGCTCCTGGCATCGTCCTCACAGGGCACTGTGGTTCACAGATGACCTGCGACAGGTGCAGAGGAGTCTGGTGCCAAATCCCTAGGTTCAGGGGTTCACGAGAGGAGCCCCACAGACCCCCGAATCCAAGACCAGGCTGCCTGGCTTCACCACCACATGGTGTCCGCACTGAGTTCCATGGGGCCAGGCTCTTCGTTAGGGAGCAAAGTGAGCGGCCACATTAGGCAGCAGAGCTCCTCTGTGAGGTGTCCAGCAGGACCCCTGACCCGCTTTGCAGAGGGCCCCCCCTTACACCCCTCTCGGGCTCAGTGGCTAGCTGGGGACAGCGTGCCAGAGCCAGACCCCTCCTGGTCCCAGGCCCAGCCGCCACGGTATTCACACATGCAGCCTGCCTGGGCTTCCCACTCCCTGATGTTAATGTCCAGCCTTTGGCTCCACCATTGCCTCTCTAGGGAGCTCCACTCAGAGGCATCAGCTCCATTCAGCCCTTGCTAGCAGGTCACCTCCCGACCCACATGCCCACGCAATGCCCGCTCCCAGGGGCAGTGCCAAGTGAGGGGCAGACTGAGGCACGCATGTGCTCATAGACGTTACCAGCTCCACAGTGCCCCGACCTCCTCGCTGCTCAGCCCAACAGACTGAGTCTGTCACTCTCAGGCAGGTCTTCGAACCTTTCATCATTCTCGTGCCTCCTCTCTGATCCCACCCCATTTATCACCGTCCTTTCCCAGAACTGGGCACCAGAGCCCAGCAGCAGCCACCCCAGTGCCGGATACAGAGGGAAAATCATCTCCCTGCTGCTCCTCGAGATGCCCCTGGTCCTGCAGCCCAGGAGTGTGTTAGCTCTCCTGGCTGCAGTGTTGCACTGGCAGCTTGTGTTCAGCTATTCTCAGCCATGACCCCAAACTCAGTGTCCCTGCCCCAGGGTAGAGCCCCTGCCCCACACATCTGGCCAATGGGGTGCAAATCCAGCCTGGCATCCGCGAGGTCTCTGCCCAGCTCAGCGCTGCCTCGGCCTGGCTGCTTCTGCAGGGGCAGGTCGGGCAGGTGGGTCCGAGCTCGCGGGGTGAGGGGAGCAGGTGCAGCTCATGGCGCTGCCAGGCCTCGGGATGTGACACAGATGTGCTCAGACAGGCCTGTTACCCCAACTCTGCCACCCCGCCCCCAGATTTCACCAAAGGGGGTTGTGTCGGGTCGCCCACCCCCACGGGGACACTGCGCTTTGCCACACAGCCCTTCCTGGGCGCCTGAGCCTCAGCCCCTGGGGGAAAGGGAGAGCCAGGCCCCCGCGCTGTCCCTGCAACCGACAGGAGTGGGGTGGGGGCCCTTTCCAGCCTGGGGAGGGTGAGAATGGAGCAACTGCCCCCCAAGCCCCAGACGAAGGAGTCCCAGCTCCACCTGCCCTTACCCTGCCCTTGCCCTGCACTCACCTGGTGCCTGCCCCCTCCAGGCCCTGCCCCCGCCTCGTTCCCTCCAGTTTGGGGACAGGGCTGTCTCCTTTTATTGTCCTGTCCTGCCCTGTCCCGCCCTGTCCTGTCCTGTCCCATCCCTCCCCGTCCCGTCCCACGCTGTCCTGTCCTGTCCCGCCCCGCCCACTCCCGTTTACCCATGGCAAGGTGCATTCAGACACTGCCTGGAGGAATACGAGCTAGAGAAAAGTGACGGAATAAAGGAAAAACAACAGAGATGAGAAAGGAAAAACATCAAAGGAAACTGCAGCCAGCAGCTGGGAAGAGAGATTAAATCCCTTATTAAAAAGCAATGTTTTACAGGGTTCGCTAAAACATGTATAAAGAGGAGTTTCTGGTATTACATCCAACTATTTGCCACTTTTACAAGCCTGCAGGGCAAACAAGTTGTTACTTGAAGTCTCAAATCTAGTCAGTATTTTATATTACATGAGTAGCATTATTTATAAGGAGCCCTAGATGTACTTTCTGTTACAGGTATGAGTTTTAAAGAGGATACAATCTACATGAAAAGTATAGTATTTCAAGATTACATTAAAAAAGGGAAAACATATGAAAGGACCGGCATTGCAACAATGACAGATGAGACAAAAGCTTATGGAAGTGCACACAACTTGTTAGCTACCATTTTTAAATCTGGGACCCACGATCTAGTAGTTAAATCACAGCAATTTGAGTCAAAAGACCAGGTTCTATTTCCAATATAGACACTAGCTTTGAGTGGGATCTTTGACAAGTCACTTATCCATGCTCTGTCTACGTTTTCTCCTCTGGAGAAAATTATAACATTTTCAGAGGTTTTTAAAGCCAGAGGGGACCTAGGGACAAATGAGTATCTAGTCTGACCTCCTGGATAGTACAAGCCAAAGGACCTCACCCCAATAATTTCTACATCAAGCCCCTGGCTACGGCATATTTTTTAGACAGATACTTGGTCTTGACTTATAGACTGCAAATGATAGAGAATTTACCATGTCCCCAGGTAGATTGCGCCAGTAGTTAATTACCCTCACTATTAAAAACAGACGAATTCAGACAAGATAAGGTGCGTATCTTCAGTTTCTAACCATTGGATGTTGTGGCCTTTTTCGACTATACTGAAGAGCCTTCTACTATCAGAAACCTCTTTGGCATGTAGGTACTTGCAGAACATGACCAAGTCACCTCTAACCTTCTCTTCCATAAACCACTGAACCTTTTTAGTTCATGTATTTTCCAGACCTCTAATCATTCTTGCAGTTTTTTTCCTGAACCTTTTCCCATTTTTTAACATTCTTTTTGAATTGTAGACACCAGGACTAGAACAGTATTTCAATAATGGTTTCAATAATGCCATATACATAGGTAATACCACCTTCCACCCTTACCTGATGTTCCTCTGCTTACATACCCAACTAGCGCATTCACCCTCTACAGCATCACAGTAAGAGCGCTTGTTCAGCAGGTTATCTACCATGACCCCTAAGTCCTTTTTAGAGTCATGGTTTTCCAGGATACGGTCCCGAATCTTAAAATGTTTCCTCATAGAAGGAGATGATACAACCAGAAACCCACTTGGCGAGTTTTTGGATAGAAACAGAGACTCCTTTAAGCCTGTCTGTGAAAAAAGGGGCCTAAAGGGCTTAGCCCTGTCCATTTAAAAAGCCAACACCACCATGACTGATATGAAAGTCTAAGGTCACCTTCACTAAAAACCAGAGATTTGGCCAGAGACATCTTTTCTTTACAGAAAACTATGTAGGGGAGATCAGCCATTAAGGCTCTGAGCTCACCAATTCTCCCAGAAGAAATGATAGCGTCTAAAAATAAAATCTTCACAGAAAAGTGCAGAAAGCAACACTTAGCTAGTGGCTCAAAGGGAGGCTTCCTCAGAAAACAGAGAACCAAATTCAAGTCCGATGAAGGAGTGGGTTCCCCAAACTGGAAAAAAGGTTAACTAACCCTTCAGTGAAACTGGAAATGGTGGGGATAACAAACACTGAAAACCCCTCAACAGGGGAATGGAAAGTTGTGATACCTGCTAAATGAACTTTAACAGGGCTCAGAGTGAGACCCAAAATCATCAGACTGNTGCCCCTCCCCCCGAGCCCTCCACCCTGGGGCACTGCCGGGCCTGCTGCCCACACACACACACCCCCGAGCCCTCCACCCAGGACACTGCCTGGCCTGCTGCCCCCCAAGCCCTCCACTGGGGTACTGCTGGGCCCACTGCCCCCCCTGCCCTCCACCCCAGTGCCTATGATCAGTTCTGCACATGCTGCCTTTCAGCTGTCCAGCACCCCCTTGTTCTTGTCTTGTGAGACAAGCAGGGGCTGAGCTGCCTTCTCTAGAGTCCTGTCAGCCCCCTCCTAGAAATGCAGGGCTGGACAAGCCCTCAGTAGGCAGGACTCAGTATTACGTCCTAGACCCCCCCCCCTCCACCTCCCCACAGGGCTTTGTCTGACCTGCTCTTAAACACCCGCCCCTGGCCGGAGACTCCACAACCTCCCTGGGCAATTCATCCCGGCGCCAGTGAGGAACTTCTCCTAGAGTCCAACCCAAACTGCCCCTGCTGCAGTTTGAGCCCATTGCTCCTTGTCCTGCCCTCAGTGGCTAAGGAGAAGCATTTCTCACCCTCCTTCAGAGCAACCTTTTACACACTTGAAACTCTTCTGTCTTCTCTTCTCCAGCCTGAACAGCCCCCGTGTTTTCTATCTCTCCTCACAGCCCCTGTTCTCCAGACCTGTCATCATCTTGTTGCTCTTCTCTGGACTCTCTCGATTTGCCCACTTCTTCCCTGACATGTGGCCCCCAGAACTGGACACAATACTCCAGCCATGCAGTATCAGTGCGGAGCAGAGCCGAATCACTGCTCACGACTTGCTCGCAACCCTCCTGCCAATACAGCCCAGAAGGACATTCGCTTTCTTTGCCGCAGCCATACCCTGACGACTCAGATTGGGATCCGCCCCAGATCCCTTTGGGCCGTGCTCCTTCCTAGGCCCTCATTGCCCATCTCCATTAGTGCAACTGATGGTTCCCTCCCAAGTGCAGCACTTTGCATTTCTCCTGCTTGGGCCCTTCCTGAGCCACCCAGAGCTGCACCCCATGCCCCAGCGCCAGCGGCCTGTGGGTTTAAAGGGGGCCCTAGACTGGGCTCCAGCCTGTCCCTTAAGCAACCTGACCTCCCATGTGCGCTACTTTGCATTTGTCAAACCTGAATCCCTCTGTGCCTGGCAGCGCGCTGCCCTCTCCCCTCCCAGCGCAGGTCCCATGACATTCCTCCCTGGCTCCTCTGGGCTCGGCTCCCCTCAATAGCTTCATGCCACCTGCAGAGTCATACAGTGCACCAGTGCCAAACGCTGAGATCAAATCACCGCCCCACTCGTACTCGAGACTCCCCTGTTTATGCATCCCAGGGTCGCTTTGGCCCCAGCTTCGCACTGGGAGCTCGTGTGCTGCTGATCATCCTCCACGACCCCCAAAGCTTTGTCTGAGTCGCTGCAGCCAGGATGGAGCCCAGCCTGTACCTCCGGCCTATGGACTCTGTTCCTGGGGGCACGTCTTTACGTCCAGCCTCCTCAAAGGTACATTGTCGACTTGCACCCAGCTTCCTGAGCAACCCAGATCACTCTGCGTCAGTGACCTGCCCTGCGTTTTGGGTCAGACATTATCAGGGGTCAGTTTAAGTTTTCTTGCAGGCTATTGAGAACAGTGTTAACTAGCCCAGGGCCAAGAACTGATCCATGCGGGACATGGTCATCCAATGAGCCCATTTACAATTCCATTGGCAGACTTCTCAGCCCCTGCTCATCCACTGGGTGTCTGCAATGGTGATTTTATGTCTTTCTAGTTTTTTATTAAACATCTCATCCTTTACAGAACTCTAATTAATTGTATTATATCATCACTGTTACCTTCCTCAACGGAAACTTGTAATCTCATCAAAACAAGATACCAAGTTCATTGGACAGGATCTATTTGCCATAAAGCCATGTTGGTCTGCATCCGTTACATTAGCTTCGAGGTCCATCTCAGCCATTCCATCTTCTTGCTTGGCATTGCCATCAGGCTGACAGGCCTATAATTACCCAGGTCATCTCATTTACCCTTTTAAAATATTGGCACAACATTCGCTTTCTTCTAGTCTTCTGGAACCTCCCTGGTATTCCCAACACTACTGAAAATCGGCATTAATGGTCCGAGGAGCTCCTCAGCCGGCTCTTAAAATTCTTGGGTGCAAGTTAACTGGACCTGCTCATTTAAAAATGTCTAACTTTAAAAGCTGCTGTTTAACCCTCCAGAGAAACTAGTGAAACGCAAAGAGCGTTATCATACGATATGACTAAAGCCGGTTTTTCCCCAAATACAGAACAGAAATATTTACTGACCATTTCTGCCTTTTCTCCAATACTATGGATAATTCTACCATTTCCATCTAGTCATGGACCAATTCCATTGTTAAACTGCTTTTTATTCTAATAGATTTTTTAAAATTCCTTCTTATTGTCCTTAATTCTGCTAGCCATAGATTTCTCCTTGGGTCCCTTGGCTTCCCTTATCACTTTTCTTCAGTTCCTAGCTTCTGATTTATATTCATTACTATCAGCCTCCCCTTTCTTCCATTTGTTCTCTATTTATTTATTTTTATAGCCTGTTCTGTTATCAGCCAGTTCTCCTCCATCCGCTATTTAACTGACGGGTGCAGAGAGCCCTAACTGACTAATGAGGTGTGATTTCTCTCTGGACAGATCCTAGGACTTTTGATTTATCCAGCTGCCTTCGAACACTCTCTTCGGTGATTTCTTCCAACCAATTTTCTGGCTACCAATGTTGGGCTCACAGCTTTGGACTTGCCTGGGTCACCATTCCTTCGCTTCCATCCTGTGCTCTGGGCACCGCATGTACGGTGATCTGAGTCTCCTGCTCCCACAGGACTCCGGGGTGCCCCAGACAATCCTGACCCAGTCGTTGCTCTGGTTTATCGCTGAGCCAGAGCCTTCCTTCCACCTTCTCAGGCTCTGCCAGTCCCTCGGCCTGGCCAGCAGCCAGCAGAGTCTGGGGGGAAGGAAAAACTTCACTCCTCCGCAATGTCCGTGTCGCCCCAGGAGGGGTGGCCCCAGCTAGTCCAGCCAGGGGGCTCCAGGCAGCTCACGCTGCTGCATTCCAGGGCAAGGAGCCGGGTTGGGCCCTGGGACAGGGCTGAGCTACCCGGTCTGGCAGGGAGCCAGACTGCACCAGCGATGAATCGACTGCAGCGTTTCCCCTCCCTCCGCCCGGCGCGTGTGACTTGAGGGATGAAAGGAGCGATTGACCTTTGGCTCCTGCCTCTTCACCCCTGGCCTCCCCGCCCTGCTCCCTTTGAAAGGTTACGATTAAGTACCAGTAAATCTGCGCTGGGGCCGGGGATTAACTGCTGCTGCACTTGGGCAAAGAGGCAGAGACAAATGGCCCTTTCCGAGGGCGGCGCGGCCATGGCCACCGAGGCACTGAGCTGCTGGTAGCCGGATTATGGGGCGCAGGGGCCCCCTGCTCCAGCCAAGCTGCTGGGCCCAGGGACTCCGGCACGGTGACTCCGAGGGCACAGAGCAGCGGGTCTCCGCCTCCCTCTCCCACACATGCCTCCGCCAGCTCCCAGCTCCAAGGGACGTGGGGAATCCCAGCTGCTGGGAGCGGGTGGTGTCCTCTGCAGCTGTGTCCTCCCCTGCGAGGCTCTCAAGCATCAGCCAGCCACAGCCCCAGCCCCAGGGAGCCTGGTCTCGGAGCACCTCCCTGGGGCAGAGAGGCCTGCGGGCAGGGGGACAGCCCATGGCTGGGGCTGGCGCCACATAGCAGCCTGGAGCAAAAGCACCGACATTTAAAGTGGGCGGGGGGACCTTGGGAACAGCTCCCAGAGGGCGTGGCGAAGGCTCCCCCAGGAGTGCCCGGGATCTCTGGCCTGCAATAGGCAGGCACTCAGTCTGGACCAGCTGGGACCCTCCGAGCCAATGAAAGGGACTTGGCTCAGGTCACGCGGCGCGTCTACACGAACTCCTGCGCCGATGCAGCTGCACCGATGCAGCACTTTAAGGAAGCCGCTCAAAGTCGCGCGGAGACACTCTCCCACGGACATGGGGGTTATTCACACCCCAAGTGACGTCCTTATACCGATACAGGGCTGCAGTGTAGGCCAGAGCGCAATGCCTGGCACAGCAGGCAGGTGTCCTGACACCCCGTGCTGTTCTAACCACTAGCACCTACAGCTTCCCCTAGAGCCCTGGTGCTGCTCCTGGGGCTGGTCTCCCAAGTCTGTGCCCTGCCCTGGCCCTACCGGGCTGAGACGAATCCTTTTGTGGGCTGTGGCAGGGACTGACTGAGGCTGCGGGAGCTGTAATTACTGCGGGGGAGGCTGGAAGGCTGATCCCGGTGTCAGCCCCGGGGAGCCAATATTTCACTGCAATCACATCCCCCCTGAGGAGTGGGGTTAATAAAGTTCCCAGGAAGGAAATGCTTTCTTGCCTTGTGTGCTCTCAGCAATAAAAGCAGACAGGCAGAGCCCCCCCGGCGTGAATGGCCCCCTCCCCAGCACTGGGCCAGGCCAGAGCCGCATGGAGCCAGGGACTCCAGTGCTCAGGTAGATGATAGCCCATGCCCGCTGCTCAGCTCGCCCCTGTGGGCATGGCCAGTGCTGGCTCACGCTGGCCGCTGGCACCGAGAGTGCTCCACCAACCCTCATGCCCAGCACACACCCCTGCCTGCGGCCCCGGCAGCCAGGCCTGGGCCCATCCCTGCGCGTGGAGAGTGGCTGGGACACTGCAGTAGTGCCACAGACACACACTGGGAGGGTGGGGAGGGCGTGACCCTGGCAGCCCACGGGCCAGCTCGTGTCCGCTGAGCACTGACAAACTCATCGCTGTCCCTGGGCCGGGGCGGCTGAGATCAGGGTTGGCTTCGGACACTGTGGCTGGTGTGTACGAGACGCTTGTCTGTGGCTGCCGGCCGCCATCTCCCCGGTCATTTCAGCCACCCCTGCCATAAGGCAGTATTGTGGGGCGGGCTCCTCTCCGGTCCAGCCGCAGCCTCTCAGACTGGAACGTCACAGCACAGAGACCCTGTTAACTGCCCCGTAGCCCCACAAAAAGGGGTTGTCCCATCAGCTCGAATTGTGGAAGAAGGATGTGAAACCACTGACAAGGACATTTTTCATCTTTGGCTGTTTGACTCTCCCCGGGCCGGAACTACGCCCCACATGCCGAGCCTCCCGGCCCGACTGGGCTTGGCCCCAGGAGCCATTCGGAGCTGACACAATTACAGCCCTGGCACCGTTCAAAGCCAGGGCCAGTAACTCAGCGTGCGCCAGGCCTGGCTGACGCGCTGGCTCTGCTGGGAGCAGCCTGGACTTTGGGGTCTGGGGCCAGCGCTCACTCTGTCCCGCCAGGCAGGGGGGCAGGTGGACAGGAGCACCCAGGGGACAGGCCGTGACTCTGCAGTCAGACTGGGGCAGGCTTCAGGCGCTCACACATCACCCTGGGTTGGTGAAATCTGAACCGAGACCATTCAACTGGCCTGGGGCGTCTGCGCAGCGCCCATGCCCTGGGGCTGTGTCTGGGGGAGGGCTCTGTTTGAGGATGGGTAGGCATGTGGGTGGGTAGGGTGTGTGATGGGGATGTGGGGGGGGTGTCAGGGGTGGGGGCTGTTGGGCTGTGTCTGGGGATGAATGGAGGGGTTGGGGTGTGACA
>NC_133773.1:146957613-146958806 GCF_003597395.2 Chelonoidis abingdonii | reverse complement strand
CTATCTGCTTTGTTACATTTAACTGTATCTAGGAATTTAGAGACAGAAAGTGGGTGAGGTAATATCTTTAACTGGACCATCTTCTGTTGGAGAGAGAGAGAGACAAGCTTTTGAGCCACATAGAGCTCTTTTTCAAATATGGTCCAATTGAAGATATTACCTCATCCATCTTGTGTCTCTAATATCCTGGGACTGACATGGCTACAACTGCACTGATCTAGGAACAGTATTTTGTGGGGGTTTCCATTGAAGCAACTCTTCTTAAAGTAAGAGAGCATTGTTGCAGGTGCTTAGTTTATTTGCAGTGACCCAGTATCTGATCTCTGATTTTAAAAATGGATGGAAAAGTTAAAATGGGAAAACTATAAAATTTCATTTTGCTATCAGTAATGTTGCTTTTTATTAGTGCTCAGTTTCAGGCTATCTTGACTCCTGATTCCAACAGTTGTTTTTTAAAAAAGGAAGAGAAAAAAGAGGATTATAATTTAAATTAGTAAATGTGAAAATCTCAACCCAAGTAAAGCAAACAATTTTCAGTTGTTAAGTACAGACTGTGCTAAGAATAAAATATTACATGAATATTCAAGGATAGTCTTTGCAAGCTCATCTCCAAACGTTTTCACTTCCTGCTTGAAAAACAAAGAAATTCCTGTACCTGGAGTGTATGCATTTAATAATAATCGGTGGTGGTTTTATCTGTCAGGTGTCATATATGGATTCAGTGTGAATGCAAACAAATCTATTCAGCAGCTGGCTGCTAAAAAGGGAATAAAAATTAAACTTCACAATATTATCTACCATCTTATTCAAGACTTGAAAGATGAGTTGAGCAGCAAATTGCCCCCGTCTGTGGTAGAACATATAATAGGTAAGTTTTCACTGGATGGTAAATATTGCCTTGAAAAACTAGATCTTTCTTGTGGGGTAGGGAAAATATTTTTCTGCTCTGGGGTGGGCCTTGATTTTAAATGGTATGTTGAGGAAATACACAAATCTCATTCCCCAGGATAGCTTTTCCACTATACTGGATTGCATAGAATTCCTCTTCAGTTGTTATCCTCAATATACAGCAGCAGAATGTTCAGAAGACTTAAGTTTTGATAGCAATAGAAGAGCACAGCAAAGCATAGCATTCATTACTGGTGGAGTTTGTATTACATTCCCTTGCACTTAGTCCTTCCATTTCTTTCCTT
>NC_133773.1:146951290-146953453 GCF_003597395.2 Chelonoidis abingdonii | reverse complement strand
GAACCTTTTTCTTTTACTGGGGTGTTGGTTTTCATAACCATTCATCCCCAGGACGTGTGGGACTGGTGGTGATACTGGGAGACTGGAGTGTCTAAGGAAATTGCTTGTGTGACTTGCAGTTAGCCAGAGGGGTGACACCGAAGTCTTTTGTCTGGCTGGTTTGGTTTGCCTTAGAGGTGGAAAAACCCCAGCCTTGGGCTGTGACTGCCCTGTTTGAGCAATTGGTCCTGATTTGGCACCTCAGTTGGGTCCCGCCAGAACCACATCGTCACAGGGGGTTGGTGCCATGGGCTGTCGGGGGGAGCAGGTGCTGTAGGCGGGGGGGGCAGGAGCCGCGGGTTTCAGGGGTGCGGTGCCATAAGCTGCATGGGGGGGCAGGTGCCGTGGGCCATCGGGTGCAGTGCCATAGGCTGCAGGGGAGCAGGTGCCATGGGCTGCAGGGGGGACAGATGCCGTTGGCTGCGGTTGGGATAGGTGCCGGGGTCTGCAGGGGGGCAGGTGCCGGGGGCTGCAGGGGGGGCAGATGCCGTGGGCTGCGGTTGGGATAGGTGCTGGGGGCTGCAGGGGGGGAGGTCCTGGGGGCTGCAGGGCAGGTATCGTGCACTGGGGGCCAGGCCATTCCTGAGAAGGGGGGCTCTGGACTCAGGGTGGGGAATGGATCAGCCCTGGCCCCCAGGGGTGACATTTGAGGGCATCTACCCTCTGCCAAGGGCCCTGGCAGTGGTGCCTGGGGCAGGCCTCGTGCTGGCCCTCTGCCCAGGAGTTTCCCCTACATGAGCAGTGCTGGTGGGATGGGATGGGATGGGATGGGGGGGCTCTCTGGGCTCCTGCACTCGGCCCCTCCCCTGAGGCTAGCAGGACGTCCCTGGACCCAGCCCCCCAGGGATGGATTCCCTCACCTACCCCACCCTCCCAGCGCTCTGCCGAGCTAGACAGGTTTGGCTCCCATAATCTTTCCCCCAGGGCCCCTCATCACCCTGCTTCGCTCAAGCCCAAACTCCCCCCCCAGCTCGCAGGCTCTGGGGGTGGCAGTGCCAGGCCTCGTGGCCACCTCGTCGCTTCAGACCCCCCCACCCATCCAGGCCCCGCTCAGGTGGGCTCGCTCAGCATGTGCGCGGCTCAGGCCTGTCAGCAGCTCAGTGCCCCGGTGAGGGGGTGAGCTGGAGGTCCCAGCTCCTCTGTCAGCCTGATGAAATCCGCCTCTGCCAAGCGCCGGGGCCTCTGCCCTGTGGGATAGGCCCAGCACTCAGCGCCCTGGGCACTACTCCCACCTTCCAGAGGCAGCCAGCGCCCGGGCACCACTCCCGCCTTCCGGGGGCAGCCAGTGCCCCAGGCACCGCTCCCACCTTCCAGGGACACCCAGCGCCCCGGGCACGGATCCTACCTTCCAGGGACACCCAGCGCCCCGGGCACCGCTCCCACCTTCCTGGGACACCCAGCGCCCCGGGCACCGCTCCTACCTTCCGGGGGCACCCAGTACCTGGTCACCGCTCCCACCTTCCTGGGACACCCAGAGCCCAGGCACCACTCTTGCCTTCCAGAGGCAGCTAGCGCCCGGGCACTGCTCCCACCTTCTGGGGACACCCAGCGCCCAGGCACTGCTCCCATCTTCCTGGGACACCCAGCACCCGGTCACCGCTCCCGCCTTCCGGGGGCACCCAGCACCCGGTCACCGCTCCCGCCTTCTGGGGGCACCCAGCACCCTGGGCACTGCTCCCGCCTTCCGGGGATGCCCAGTGCCCCATGCACCGCTCCCACCTTCCAAGGGCACCCAGGACCCCGGGCACCGCTCCCATCTTCCGGGGCGCTCAGCACCCCGGGCACCGCTCCCACCTTCCGGGGACGCCCAGCACCCGGGCACCGTTCCCATCTTCTGGGGGCTTCCAGCTCCTGGGCACCATATGCCTGCCAACGGCACAGCTAGGAAGAGAACCCAGGAATCCTGAGGCCAACCCCACCCCCAATCACACACACACACATACAAACATAAGAACATAAGAACGGCCGTACCAGGTCAGACCAAAGGTCCATCTAGCCCAGTATCCTGTCTGCCGACAGTGGCCAATGCCAGGTGCCCCAGAGGGAGTGAACCCAACAGGCAATGATCAAGTGATCTCTCTCCTGCCATCCATCTCCACCCTCTGACAAACAGAGGCTAGGGAC
>NC_133773.1:146939821-146951007 GCF_003597395.2 Chelonoidis abingdonii | reverse complement strand
TTCCTTATCCATTTTCTCCACACCACTCATGATTTTATAGACCTCTATCATATCCCACCTTAGTCTCCTCTTTTCCAGGCTGAAGAGTCCTAGCCTCTTTAATCTTTCCTCGTATGGGACCCTCTCCAAACCCCTAATCATTTTAGTTGCCCTTTTGTGAACCTTTTCTAGTGTCAGTATATCTTTTTTGAGGTGAGACCACATCTGTACACAGTATTCGAGATGTGGGCGTACCATGGATTCATATAAGGGCAATAAGATATTTTCTGTCTTATTCTCTATCCCCTGCACTAACACTCTGACCTTTAGACCCAACTCTTCTCGCAGAGCTGACATGGAACCCAGGAGCCCTGACTCTAACCCACCCCAGACCCCTCCCTCATGCACGTGGCTCTAACCACTAGACCCCACTTCCCTCAAGAGATTCCAGGAGTCCTGGCTCCGAGCCCCTTAGCTCTAACCCCTAGACCCTGGGTCCTGCCCCTACCACTCTCACCACTCACACCCAGCTTCTTGCTCCCGCCCCGGGACCCTGGCAGCTATTCACAGTTATCCCAGCGCCCCCCGCAGGGCCAGCATGGAGCAGGCTGGATACCCTGCGACCCAGGGAGGGATGGTTGATTTTCCTCTGCTCCCTACTGGGCTAAACCGTCAGCGTCGCATGCCCCACCCCAGAGTGGGCAGCTGGGCAGAGGTGGTGGGGCCTTTGCACAGCTCCTGCCCGGCCCCCACAGCACCCCCTGCTGGGACAGGCCCCTCTGCTCATGGAGGGGAAATCCCTGGGCAGGGGGCCAGCATGGGGCCCTGGCACCACTTGCCAGGGCCTTTGGCAGAGGGGTAGATGCCCTCAAGTGTCACCCCAGGGGCCAGGGCTGCTCCATTCCCTACCCTGAGTCCAGAGCCCCCCCTCTCAGGAATGGCCTGGCCTCCAGCTCGGGCAGAATGGTCCTGGTATTGATCCTCATGTGCAGCACCTGCCCCCCGGCACTGGTACCTGCCTCTCTCAGCCCATGGCACCTGCCTCTCAACCTGTGGTACCTGCCCCCTGGAACTGGTACCTGCCCCTCAGCCCATAGAACCTGCCCTTCAGCCCACAGCACCTGCCCCCTGGCACATGGTACCTGTCCCTCAGCCTGTGGTACCTGTCCCTCAGTCCACAGCACCTGCCACTCAGCCCGCAGCACCTGCCCCCCTGGCACATGGTACCTGCCCCTCAGCCTGTGGTACCTGCCCCTCAGTCCACAGCACCTGCCCCTCAGCCCATGGCACCTGCCCCCTGGCACATGGTACCTGTCCCTCAGTCCACAGCACCTGCCACTCAGCCCGCAGCACCTGCCCCCTGGCACGTGGTACCTGCCCCTCAGCCTGTGGTACCTGCCCCTCAGCCCACAGCACCTGCCCCTCAACCCATGGTACCTGCCCCTCGACATATGGTACCTGCCCCTTAGCCCGCGGCACCTGCCCCTCACAGCTGCCTAGTGCCATGTCTAGGCCTGCGGCTCAGACACAGGAAGTGATGCAGCTGCAGTACTCAGGACCGTGAGGGAAGGAACCCCACAGCACCAGGGCTATGCCAGCCTGATCCCCGGCGTAGATATGCTGCCAGGCCCATGGGCAAACAAGTCCTTTGCCCCAGCCACCGGCGTAGTAAATGGAGCCCCTGCTGCCATGGAGCCCCCCGTCCCTTGCAGTGGGAAACACCTGTGCTCCAGCACTGCGGGGCTAGCTATGGGCCGAGGTGGTATCGCACTCGCGCCCGCTGCTCCAAAGGATGCAGAGTTCCTCAATCCCGACATTGCAGGTCCTGAGCATGGCGAAGTACTCGGGCCAGGGCTGGCCCTGCCAGCTCTGCTCTGTGACTCTCTTGCCGCCTGGCGCTGAGAGCAGAGCTGGGGGAACGGCAGGAGGGGGAGGCAGTGGGCTGCCCCCCTTCTCTGGTCCAGCAGTGGGGAGCCTTTGCTAGCCTGCACCCTGACCGCCGACCCGAGCAGAGGAGCCAGGAGCCCGTCCCCGTCCCTGGGGGCTCTGTAGGCTGCACTGCTGGCTATTTGCAGACAGGGAAGGAAGCGGCTGTGGTGAGATCGTCCTGCCTGCCCTGCTTCCTGCCGCCCCCTTTAGAAATAGAACAGCCCCATCTGTGGCACCGCTTCTCCGGAGACCCCGGTCTCAGGTCCCACAACAATAGGGCCCTGCCCTGGGGCAGGAGGCCCGGGCCTCCCCTGGGCGAGGTGTTCATGGGCAGGGGGTTCCCACGCCCGCTGGCTGGGAATGGCTGGAGGAGCGCCCCCGGGGGACACTGGGGGAAGTGACTCAGACACACTCACCACGCCCGCTCCGAGAGGGACTGCCTGGGCTCAGGCCCTGCCAGCGCAGGAGGGCGGCTCCAGACGGCCTCGGGAGAATGGCGGCTGGGACAGTGGCCTTGTCTGTGCTGGGACAGCCCTGCAGGCTGGGCTTCCCTGCACCTTGCAATGGGGCCAGGCCTCCCTTTGTCCCTGGAGCGTCTCACACGGGGGGCCTGCGGAGTCATGGCGCAGTGGGGGAGGAGGTGGCAGCTCCTCAGGGAACCCAGCCCTGGAGGCCGCGCTGTAGAAGGAAGCTCTCAAAGGGCGACGGGCTCAGGAAGAGACACACCGGCTCCAGCCTGAAGCAGCTCAGGGGGAGGAGGCTGCAGAGGGCGCGTTCATCTGGCACACAAAGGTCCGACGGCTGGAAGCTGAAACAGACGCCACCTGGAAACACGGGGCACGATTTAACCAGGGCAGGGGATTAGCCACTCACCCAGAGTGTGGGGAATTCCTTCAGCACTGTGGTTCTACACACGGGGCCTCCAATGTGAGACTGTGCTACAGACACGAGTAGGTGGGCAGGGAACCAGGAACCCTCTGATCTCCGCTCTGGGCTGATTGTAGTGATAAGCCCAGCATGTGCAGTGGCCGAGGCTGGGCACAGTGTCACCCACATTGCAGGATTCTGGCACTAAAGACTAACCGAATGGTGCCTGGGCCCAAGGGGCAGAGTTAAGGTTATCTGGGCAGCCTTAACATTAGCACTTCCTGCTGCTGGCTGCCCCCAGGTGGTTTATTTCTGTTGTGAAGAGGTGGCTGAGAAGCAGTGATCGGTCTGCTCAGGCCTGGCTCCACTCACCCTCCTCAGATTCCCTGAAAGTCCTTAAATAACTCCCTCTTGGGCTGCCCCTGGACCCACTTGGGCCTAGCCCCACTCGCAGTCTGGGCTAGTGCAGGGGGACTTAACTCCGTGCACAGGCTGCAGGGGGGGTTGCCGTGCACTAGAGCCAGCACACACCCACACCGCTGCTCAGGTCCCCGAGACCCTGGCACCCCGGCCATGCCGAGGGACTTTGGCTTGGCGAGTTTGTGATCAGCTCTGCAGGGCCCCAGGGGCAGAGAACCGCCCTGCAAGGCACCAGGGAAACGCTGCTACCAACCCAAGCGCCCCTGGAGACCCTGGTGCCCCCGCACCCTGTGCACCTCCCCCCCAGGGCACTGCAGCCCCAGCTCTCTGCATTGCCACTGGAGTCCCTGCCTTGCGTGTCTGTCCCCTCCCTGTCCCTGAGTACTGTGCCGTGGTGCCCCCTGGCTGCTGCCCTCCAGCCCAGAGGGGGCTGCATCCCTGGGGTGCATGGCCGGTAGTGGGCAAGCACCGCAGGGCCAGGGCATGGCAGAGGGACCCCCCAAGGGGCTGGGAGTCCCCCTCCCCCGCACTCCGACCCTGTATCTCCCATGCCAAGGTCAATGGTCCCTCCCCCTTGGTGGGAGGTGGCCGGGGAGGGGAGCTGCCCTGTTTGCTCACAGCCAGCGCCTTTGAAATGCAAATCCCAACACCTCATTTGGCTGGGAGGTTGGCCCCGGCCCATTTGGAGGCTACGCTGGGGGAGGGGGGCTGGGGGGGCGCTTTTCTGTGGGAAACCCAGCTGGATTCCTGCTCTCTGCTGGCTGCCCCTCAGCCTGTCCCCTGGGCTCCGCGCAGTCACTGGAGCTGGGACTCCCGTCCCGTCCCTGAGGGATGCGTCCCAGCCGGATCCCCGCAAGATCTTCCCCTGCTTCAGCCTGGCCTGGGCTCTGTGGGCCCAGTCCTGAGCACAAACCAGAGGGTGCCCCCTGCTGGCTCAGCCGTGCTTGTCTGTGTGCCATAGGCCCTGTGCTGCCAGAGGGCCTGACCCCAGGCCCCTCTGGGGACGGGCTGTTTGCTGAACCCCCCTGGCCAAGCTGCAATCATCACAGGAAACAAGTGCAGTTGTTCATTTCTTCTTCCCCTGGGGACCCTTCTGAGCAATTAGCTCCCAGCCCTGCAGCCCCACGGCCCTGCCTCTGCTGCGCCAGCGGAGCAGGGGGAGGGCCGGAGCAGCTGAAAATAACGAGATAATAATCCTCCTCCTCTCCGCTTAATTAAGCAGGGGGTCACCCCGGCACTTGTGTGCGCCAGCAAGGGCAGCCCTGTGTTAATGAATAGATCATTTGCCAGTAACACCTCTGCCTGGGATGCCGGCTGGCCAGACCCCTTCCCCAGGAGGTGATGGGTAATCACATTACATGCCACGCTACCCCACACTGGGTTCCCCAGCAGTGGGTGGGCCCTGGCTCGTGGCCTGTGCCAGGTCTGGCGGAGACAGGCCCTGCTTGTGCAGATGCAGCCGCTCCCAGTTGCTCCTCTGCTGAGTGCCCCACTTTTATCCTCCATTGACAGTTGAATTTTGCGCTAAGCTATTCCCCTTATTAAAGGAAAATTCATTTGCAAGCAATTTCCATGTGCAAACTGCTCTGCATTTCTGAGCCCTGTGTGGGGCTGGGAGAGCCCCTAATTCAATTACTGCAAGCGGATCTGCGCCGAGCCGGCGTTATTGAGATGGATTCGCTAAATAATATATAAGGGGCAGAAAGCGACGTGTTGGCATAAGCATATTAAAGCGCTTAGCTGCTTCTTCCCACCCTGCTAATCGCTTTACGGCGTCACGGGGGACACACTGCAGAGCGAGCGCACCTCACACAGGGGCTTCCCCAGCAGAGCAGCTGAGACGGGCCCAGGGTGGGGCCTGAGCCAAACCCTGTTGGCTCTGGTCCCGGCCTGCTCCAGCCAGTCCCTGGCTCAAAACTCGGGACAGTGCAGGCTGTGGGCCGGGATGAGAGCACCAGGTCTGGGGACAAGCACAGGACGGGATTACGGGCACAGGACATGGGATTCAGAGATCCAGCAGGAACCACTGGGATCAGCTAGTCTGATCCCCCATATAGCACAGGCCAGAGACCTGCCCCCAAATTATTCCAAGAGCAGGTTGTCTAGAAAACGTCCAGTCTTGATTGAGAAATTGTCAGGGATGGAGAATCCCCCAGGATCCTGGGTGATCTGTTCCAACGGGTCATTCCCCTCCTGGTTAAACGTTTACCCCTTATTTTCAGGCTGAATTTCTCTAGCTTAAACTGCCAGCCCCTGGATCAGGTTAGATGCTTCTCGGCTGGACTGAGGAGCCGAGCCCCTTATGAAATATCTGTTCCCCATGTAGGTACCTGTAGACTGGGATCGAGTCACCCCTTCACCTGCTCTTTGTTCAGCTCCGTGAGGCTGTCACTACAAGGCAGGTTTCTAACCCTTTCATCATTCCCAGGATTCTTCTCTGACCCTCTCCAGCTGATCACCGTCCTTCTTGAATGTCAGGCCCCAGAACTGGGCACCGGATCCCAGGAGCGGCTGCCCTGGTGCCGGATACAGAGGGAAAATCACCTCCCTGCTGCTTCTCAAGATTCCCCTGTTACTGCAGCCCAGGAGCGCGTTAGCTCTTTGGCCCCAGCATCATATTAGGAGCTTGTGTTCACCTGATTATTCACCAAATCTCTTCCAGAGTCTCTGCTTCCAAGGATGGAGCCTCAGCCTGTATGTACGGCCTGTGGTCTCTGTTCCATGGGGTACACATTTACATCTAGCTGGCTTGAAACACATATTGGTTGTTTTCACCCACTTTCCCAAGTGATCCAGATCCCTCTGCATCAGTGACCTGCCCCTTCATTATTTTACACACACACACACACACACACACACAGCCCAGGGGTGTATACAGACACACATACATACACAGAGCCTGGGGGTGTACACACATGCACACACAGCCTGGGGGTGTACACACACACACACACACACAGCCCAGGGGTGTATACACACACACACACACACACACACACACACACACACAGAGCCTAGGGGTGTACACACACACACTCACACAGCCCAGGGGTGTACACATACACACACACACACATACACACACACTGTCTTTGTGTCATCTGCAAACTTTTGGTTATGTTTTCTTCCAAGTCACTGATGAAAATGTTCCCTAGCAGAGGGCCAAGAACTGATCCCTGTGGGACCCCACTAGAAAGAGACCTGCTCTGTTTACAGTCACATGTTGAGACATGATCAGTAGCTAGTTTGTCTAAGTACATTACATCAAATGGTACCGTTATCAGCCAAACCTGCAATCTGATCAGAACAAGACAGCAAGTTATTCAGGATCTATCTTCCATAAACCCGCATTAATGACATCACCCTCCTTATTAACCGAGTCCTATATCAGCCGCCCAGTATCTTGCCCAGAATCAGTGTCAGACTGACAGGCCGACAATTACCCGGATCATCCCCTTTATCTCTTTAAACGTTGGCACAACATTCGTTTTCTTCCAGTCCTCTGGAACTTCTCCAGCGCTTCAGGACGTATTGAAATCAGCACGAATGGTCCAGGGAGCTCCTCAGCCTGCTCCTTTAAAACTCTTGGGTGCAAGTTAACTGGACCTGCTCTTTCAAAATCTTTTAACTTCAGTAGATGTTGTTTAGCACCCTCCAGAGACACTAGTGGAATTGAAAGATTATCATGGGAAACAACTACACTGTCTCTTCCCCGCAGATACGGAACCGAAATATTTATTGGCGACTTCTGCCTTTTCTGCATTATTATTGACACTTCAACTGTTTCCATCTAGTCCCATGGACCATTGTTCCTTATATTTAAAAAAATACCTTCTATACTGTATTTAATTCCGCCAGCCAGAGTTCTCCTTGTGTCCCCTGGCTTCCCTTATCAATTTTCTACAATTACTATAGGGACAGGAATGGGCTGAGGATTCAGGCAGAGGCCTGTATGTCCCCTGCCATTATCTGAGAGCTCCCAGTTGTCATTTAGCTAGACATCAATGAGTCTTTCAAATTCACATAGTTCTGGGGAAATCTCAGATGGCCCAAGTGGGTCTGCGCTGAACAGCTTTGCTGGAGGGAGCCCCACTGGGGTTCAGCCATGGCCAGGTTATCTCTCCACACAGGAAATGACTCCCAAAGGTAAGTGAACAATGTCAGTTTGGGGTTCCCTTTGGGAAGGGCCTGGCCATGGAGCCCCAGCACATTGAGCCACAATCCCCCATCCATCCACTGCCCCTCACGCTCCTCCTCACTCTCAGCCACTCCCACTCAGTTCAGTGACTGAGGCTTCCCTGGCCTGGCATATGATGCCTGAGCTACCAGATGGTAATAGGGATCCAGCCCCCTCCCCAGGCTCCCTCCCCCTGGTGGGGCACACATGATGGGTGGGGGGTGAACCCCATGTCAGTCCCTGCCCCAGGGCTCCGCTCACACATACACACGCTCCATCCCCCACCGCACTCTGAGCTTCATGCTGACCTCCCCTGAGGGGCGTGGGCCCTGGCAGTGGGGCAGGATCACCCCCTACCCTTCCCTGGGTGGGGCTATAACCCACACACCTCCTGGGTTTGGGGCCTGTCCCATCAAGTGGTATTGAGATCACTGAGAGTGAGAGATTAATGAGTCTGCCCTACAGCCTTAGCCAGCAGGCATATAGCCTTTAGCTCACGCCGCAGAGGCTCGTGCACTAAGCTCCCGAGGCCCCAGGTTCGATCCTGCCTGCCAAGGACCAGGTCTGTCGGTGTGTCAGCACCCCCTGCCCATGTTCAGGGGCAGGTGTGGGAGCTGGCACAACCCTGGGGCTGTGCCCATCGCTCACACTCCCTGGACTGCGCGGGGACGCAGGTGGGACAGGTGCCCAGGCAGGCAGGACGTCCGGGAGCAGTTCAGCCTGCACTGGGGGGGGAAGGGCCTCGGGCTGCTGCCTGGCCCTGGCCGTGGCCGGGCGGCGGGAGGGGCGGGATGCTCGGTGCAGCCGGCTTCAGCCAGCTGGATTCCAAAGGGAAGCAAACAGCTGTGCTGTCAGTCAGCGGGCCAGTGCCACGGTGCAGCAGGGCAGGGGAGGGGGCAGATGGGAGTGACCACCTCCAGTCCCTTGCCCTGCTCAAGGGGCCACAGGCCCCCCCCAGCACGCTCCTGGGGGCCACAGCCCCGGGCACAGAGATGCAGCCGGACATGGCCTGGGCACTGCCTCAGGAGGCAGCTGTCTCCATGCCCCCAGGTCAAGTGGCTGCTGCACTCCCAGCCCCAGCTGCAGCCCCTTTGCCATGGGGGCATCGTCATTGTCCTTCCCCAGTGGAGAGAGCAGCGGGGCCACCCATGCCAGGGAGGGGGCTGCGGGCCGGGCCAGGCCAGACCCTCTCTGCAGCCAACTCCCACCTGGCACCCGCCTCTCCCTGTCCGTCTCATTCCCCATCTCCTCCCATCCCCTTTGGTCGCTGTGTTTCCATTCCTGTCTCCTTAATCCCAGACCCGCCACAGGCCTAGGTGGGAGCCTCTGGCCTGCACTATGCATGGACGCTCTCTTTCTTCACAGGCTCCATTCCCAGCCACCAGTCCAGCTGGCATTGCCTGGGGCCCAGCAAGCCCTGAGCGGTGCCAGGAACTGCCATGTTCTGGTGCCGGTCCGTGGGCAACTCCTCTCTGGGGCAGTGAGCCTGCTTCGGCTGAGGGTGTGGGGACAGATGTGTGCGGGGGGGCTGCGTTTGCCTCAAACTGCCACAATGCCTGGCCTTCGCAGGGGGGTTTCCTCGTGCAGCCCCAGCTGGGGGCCTGAGGGCTCTGTCTCCTGCTCGCCGGGGCAGCACTTGTGGCCTGAGCCAGGGCGCGTTGCTGGAGTGCGACAGCAGCTGTGTCTTTCTTGGTCAGTGCTACTGTCCCCTGCTGCGACACGCCGGTTTGCTTTTGCCAAACTGAAGACGACCTGACCCCAAAGGGCTCCCAGGGAGCACCACAGGGAGAAGCCCAGAGGGGGGTGTGACTTGCTCCAGCTTGCCCAGAAAGGCCTGGCAGGGTCCGGATTCGAACCCAGCTCCCCTGAGCCCAGTTCCCAAGCCGCTGAATGTCATGAGGCTGCCGGTGAAGGCAGGTATTAACACCCCTACCACTGCTCATGTGAGCCTTGGCCCCCGCAACCTGCGTCAGGGAGTTCTGGAAATGCAGCCTCACAGGGGAGGTGGTGGGTGGGGGGATCCTTCCCCCCTTGGGGCTCAGCACCCCAGAGAGTCTGGCAGTGGGACTCAGCTCCAGGGGGTCAGACCTTTGCGCCTGGAGAAGCTGCAGCACCAGGAGCACCAGCAGCTCCACTCTGGTTCTCTGTCTAGCTGATTTATCCGAGATGGCAGCTCCTTCCGAAAGAAGCACTCTCTGTGGTGTTCCAGTCAAACCTGTTCCATTCTATTCCAGACAAGATTTTACACAGCACTCCTTGCTGTGGGCTTTGGGAGTGATGCATGATACAATGGGGGGGGAGGGGGTGTAAGTGACATGGGGTGACATGCAGTGTACTCGGTTTCGGTACAATGTGTGTGACATCCTGTGATGTGTGTCTGGGTGTGTGAGACATGGTGTGATGTGTGTCTGTTGAAAGTGTGATTGTGTGACATGGGATGTGTGTCTTTTGGGGTGTGACGTGTGTTTGAGTGTGATGTGTGTGACGTGTGTCAGTCAGGCTGTGATGTGTGTCTGTTGGGGTGCTGGATGTGTGTGTGTGTGTGTGTGTGTGTGTGTGTGTGTGTGAGACATGGCTGTGTGTGCTGGGATGCGATGTGCGTGTCTGGATGTGATCTGTGTGACATGGTGTGAGGTGTGTGTGTTGGGGAGTGATGTGCATGTCTGAGTGTGACTTGTGTGCCATGGTGTGAGGTGTGTGTGCTGGGGTGTCATGTGTGACATGAAGTGTGTGCACTGGGGTGTCATGTGTATGTCTGGGTGCGATCTGTGTGCCATGGTGTGAGGTGTGCAAGCTGGGGTGTCATATGTGACACAAGGTATGTGCACTGGGGTGTGATGCGTGCGTCTGGGTGTGAGCTGTGTGAGGTGTGTGTGCTGGGGTGTGACGTGCATGTCTGGGTGTGATCTGTGTGACATGGTATGAGGTGTGTGTGTTGGGGTGTGACACGCATGTCTGGGTGTGACCTGTGTGACATGCTGTGAGGTGTGTCTGGGTGTGATCTGTGTGCCATGGTGTGAGGTGTGTGCCCTGAGGTGTCGTGTGTGACACAAGGTGTGTATGCTGGGGTGTGACGGGCATGTCTGGGTGTGATCTCTGTGACATGGTATGAGATGTGTGCGTTGGTGTGCAACGTGTGTGTCTGGGTGTGATCTGTGTGCCACGGTGAGGTGTGTGCCCTGGAGTGTCGTGTGTGACACAAGGTGTGTGCATTGCGGTGTGACGTGCATGTCTGGCTGCACTGCGCTCCATGGCTGGGGGCGAGAGCATGGGGGTTGCGCTAAGGAGGGGGGGCTGCCCCGATCTCAGCTCATGCCGCCACCTGCAGCTTTGCTCTGCCAGCCTCACTGCCCAGGCCCCCTTCTCCCCAGCCCCTCGCACTGGCTCCCAGGCCACCCCGCCCCCCGCTCCGCACTGCCAGCCCCTCCTGCTGCCCTGCGCCTGGCTGTGAGCTCTTTGGGGCAGGCTTGGCCCGGCCTCCGAGAGCCAGAGCCTGAGGCCTGCGTGGTTTGGGGCCTGGGCACCCCCCTACCAACAGCCAGCACAGCACCAGCGCCCCGCAGCCCCACTGCCAGGGGGGGCATAGCAGGCTCTGAAGCTGGCTGGGCCTGGGGAGTGTGTGTGTGTGTGTGTGTGTGCGCACATACAACTTCCCCCAGGCTATTGTGTGTGTGTTTGTATGTACAGCCCATCTACCCCCAGCTCTTTCTGTGTGTGTGTGTGTGTGTACAACCCACCGGGCTGTGTGTGTGTTTGTGTGTGTGTACACTCCCGGTGTGTGGGGGGAGGGGGGATGTAGGGGGAGTCTTCTTAG
>NC_133773.1:146936826-146938015 GCF_003597395.2 Chelonoidis abingdonii | reverse complement strand
GTGGGGTGGGGGAGTGCACACTCCCGGTGTGGGGGATGTGGGGGGGGCGGGTGCACATACACCCTCTCCCCGGCTGCTCCTGTCTGTCCCGCTGCGGGCGAGGCCGCAGCTGAGCCGCCTCCCGGTTTGGTCCCAGCCCCGCTGTCAGCATCTGGCGTGGCCCCCCCTGCGCGCTGCGGAAGGATCCACCCGCGTTCATGGCTCGCGTAAACGGCCGCTCCTACCGCCGCTGGGGGTGGGGGAGGCGGCCCGGCGGGGCGACAGCGGCTTTTACCCCTTTCCCGGCCGGCGAGGGGGGCGGGGGTGGCCAGGGAGAGCCCCAGTGGCTCCGGACCCCTCTTCCCGCTGATGGGGGGCGCCGATCGGGCTGGGGAGAGCTCGGAGCCAGTCGCGCCCGGGGCCGCGGCTCTGTCCCTGGCGTCCGCGGCGCGCACTGTCCCGGGTGGGGTCCCGGCCTCCCAAGTCAGGCCTGGCGGGGGCTGCCACACGGACAACCCTCCCCCACCCGAAGTTCAAGATCAAACGTCACTAGCTGCCCCTGCAGTGCCGAGCAAATCGCGCTCCCACGCGTGTGCGTGCGCCCCGGGGCTGTGGCGGGGCGCGGGGGGTGTCCCGGGATGCAGCCGTCTCGGCGCGGGACTGCAGGGCGTGGGCACGTTTCTCCCGGTGTATCTGTCCCTCGCCGGGCTGGGGGCTCCCTGCGCGCTCGGCCTGACTCCAGCCCGCACCCCAGTCTCACTCCCTGGGGACGGTCCCGCTCAGCAGATGCCGGGCGCGGGCCAGTGTCCGAGTCTCCCTGGGCTGAACAGCCGGGGCCAGCCCCGCCTGACGCTCGGCGCTGCAGGCACCGGACCGCGCTGGCACCCCTGGGCCCCTACCTAGCGCCGGGACCGGGACCCGGCCGGGCTGGGCACCTGGTCCCGCTGGCCTCGGCTAGGCGCAGCGCTCCAGACCCCGCCCGTGGCCTGCCTCCCGGACCCCAGAGCCCGAGGGAGCGGAACCCGCAGCCCAGGGGTGCCCAGCGCCCGGCCCGACAGGAGACACCGCAGAGGAAACCCGGGAGCTCCAGGTTGCGGCTCCGCCTTTATCCGTCCAGGCCGGGCCTGGCCTGAGAAACCCCCGGCTCGCCGCAGAACTGAACTGAGCCGAGTGTAGCCCGGAACATGGAGAGAGAGAGAGATACAGGGGG
>NC_133773.1:146881371-146931821 GCF_003597395.2 Chelonoidis abingdonii | reverse complement strand
AGATAGATAGATAGAGGGGGTGGCTGGGGGTAGATAGATGGATAGAGGGGGCGGCTGGAGATGGATAGATAGATAGAGGGGGTGGCTGGAGATGGATAGATAGAGGGGGCGGCTGGGGATGGATAGATAGATAGAGGGGGTGGCTGGGGGTAGATAGATAGATAGAGGGGGTGGCTGGAGATGGATAGATAGATAGATAGAGGGGGTGGCTGGGGGTAGATAGATGGATAGAGGGGGCGGCTGGAGATGGATAGATAGATAGAGGGGGTGGCTGAGGGTAGATAGATAGATAGAGGGGGTGTCTGGGGGTAGACAGATAGATAGATAGAGGGGGTGGCTGGGGGTAGACAGATAGATAGATAGAGGAGGTGGCTGGGGGTAGATAGATCGATAGAGGGGGCAGCTGGAGATGGATAGATAGATAGAGGGGCTGGCTGGGGGTAGATAGATAGATAGAGGGGCTGGCTGGGGGTGGATAGATAGAGGGGGTGGCTGGATCACTAGCAGATGTGTGCGGAAAATGACAGACACTACACACACACGGGTGTGTATGGAGATCGATCGATTTGTATCCGAGTGGTGCAGATATGAACGTTTATCTGCGCTTCTGTGCGTGTAGTGAATAGCAGTGGGGTTTGTCTGTCTGTCTGGGTCTGTGCGCGCTGGGCAGACACACGAGCGTGTAGCACACATGACCCGTCTCGGGCATAGCGGTGATCTGCGCGTCTGTAGCAGTGGGTGTTTGTGTGGGTCTAGGGGGGGGGTGTAGCTGTGGGTCAGTTCACTGAGAAGCGGGCGGGGGTCGATGGCGGACACACACCAGCCAGTGGGTGTTTGTGGGGAGGCGGGTGTAGCTGTGGGTCAGTTCACTGAGAAGCGGGCGGGGTCGATGGCGGACGCACACCAGCCAGGTTTCCCCGGGTCGCTGTGCGAGGGGCTGATCCTTGTGCAGCGGGTTTGCTCCGGCCCCCTGGAGTCTCCCAGGGCCGCTCTGAACCCAGGATCGCAGCTAGGCCCGGGCGCTGGGCAGTCTCCGTGTCCGCCCCCGGGGGCCGGGCCGGGAAGGGCGCTCACCTGTCCCGGACGGCTCTGTGTGTGTCCCGGCCCCAGACAGCCTGGCCGCGGGTCCCCGGCTGCCGGTCCAGCTGGCGCAGCGCAGGGGGGTTTACAAGTGCGCGGGATCAGAAAGCCATTTGTAAGAGGGTTTATAGCCGGGCCGCGCTGTGAAACCCAAAACCAGCGTAGAGTCCCGGGCCCGGAGCCCTAATCACTGCCAGACGCGGCGGCCCCTGTGCTTTTATGGGGCATTTAGAGCAAGGAGCTAATAAATTTCTGGGACTGCAGCAGCCCCGCGGGGCGACGGGGAAGCCGGGGTGAAGGGCCACAGGAGGGAGCCGCGCACCCGGCTGCAGTGAGCGGCCCAGACGCGCCGCACATGGCCCGGGCCCGCCGGCCGCAGGAACTTTGAAAAGCTCTTTACGATAGTCCAGGAAAAGCCTTTTATCGCTCGCTTTTATATGGCTGGGGCTGGGTCTGCCTTGCATTAGCGAGCGGGCTGGAGGGGCCGGGGCGCCGGGGGAGACTGGGCCCGGGCCTCAGCAGGCTGCAGCCGCGGCCCCCACCCGAGGGCTGGAAGGGGCAGGCGGCGAGCAGGGCCGGCTGGTGGGGGCCGCTACCCGAGTCCCACTCGCGGCAGCCGCGGGGCAGCTACAGCCACGGGCCGGACGCGCCACCACCGGGGAACCTGGCAAGGACCCGGAGCCTCGCACAGAGCAGCCAACAGCTGGGGCTCCACGTCCGCCTAACCCCGACGGAGGCCGAGGCAGGGCCCCGCCGGAGCAAGGCGAACAGCGGCTGCCAGGAGCTTCAGGACAAAGCCGCTGCGGCGAAGGGGCCAGCGCCCGAACCCAGACGGCCCCGGCTCCGGGCGCAAGTTCGTAGGGAACAGCCCGGCCCGACCCGCGCTGGGCTCCCAGGACAGGGACGGTCGCCCCTGCACGAGCCGCCTGTAACCCCGAGGCCGGCAGCGCAGCCCGGGAACCGCTGCCCGCAGAGCTCCAGGGGCCCGAGCCCACCTCCCATCCCGGCCCGCGTGTGCAGAGCCCGGCCCAGAACGCTAGGCCGCCCGAAGGCCCCAGACCCGAGCGCCCGGCACGTCCCGGTACAGCTGCTGGGGGCGGAGCGGGGTCGCCCGGGGCTCTGCAGGGAGCCCAGGCCAACAGGCCGCGAGTTCGGGCTTCCGACCAGCTGGGCCGCGTGTGTCTGCCAAGGGCCGTCTGTGGAGTGGGTCTCCGCGCTTCTGGGGGACCTGGTCCTCGGGGACCGCCGCCCCCCCCCGCAGCGGGGCCTGCGCCTCGGGACCCCCCCGCAGCGGGCCCTTGGAAGAGGGGTCCCCCTCCCACTCCAGCCAGCTCCCAAACTTTGCGAATACTCCAGCTGAGGCTCCTCCTACCCCGGTGCCCAATTAGTGACTCTGGCCCTGTCCCTTTAAGGCTCCAGCGCCGGGCCAGCGAGGGGGAAGCTTTGGCTAGAACTGAACTCTCCGAATCAGCGGTGACTCGTTAGCGGGGAGCCAGGGGAGCCCCGCAGCTGGGAGCCAGACCCCGCGCTGCCTCGCTCCAGGCCCCCGCCGGGGGACTCGGGGAGGTGTGAGCGTTGGCAGCAGTTGGCGCGGGGGCGGCGGCTGGGAGCCCGGGAGCTCAGTCTCCTGGGGGGATCCGGCCCCATGACTCCGGGGGGCTGCTGAGCCCCTGCCCGGCGGAGGACGCGGAGCCAGGAGCCCGGGGCCGGGCGGGGACTCCCCTCTTCTGGGGCCATGACCTCCGCCAAGGAAGGGAAGGTGGAGGCCCCCCTCTTGTACCCCGCCAGCCAGGAGAGGCGGAGGAGCCCGCTGGACCAGCTGCCGCCCCCGGCCAACTCCAACAAGCCGCTGACCCCGTTCAGCATCGAGGACATCCTGAGCAAGCCGTCGGTGAGGAAAGCGCCCGCCGGGCCCTGCGCCCCTTCGCCCCGGCTGCTGGACAAAGCGGGCGGCTCCGGAGCGCCCCGGAGCGGCGTGCCTGCCCCGTCCTCCCCGCTCTGCGCCCTGGAGGAGCTGGCCAGCAAAACTTTCCAGGGGCTGGAGGTGAACGTGCTGCAGGCTGCGGAAGGTACCGGGGCGCGGCCGGGGCGGGACGGTGGCCCGGGCAAAGCAGGGCCAGGGCGGCCTCCCCCGGGGCTCCGGGCCTTGCCCGCTCCCCAGCCGGGCCTTGGCGACCTTGGCTGCCAGGGGGGAGCACTGCGCTGACCCGGCCGCCCCCCCGGCAGCCTCTGGAAGATGGGAAGGGGAGGCAGCCCAGACCCGCGCCGGGCTCTTTCCGGGACCCTGGCTGCCCCGCGGCTCCCCCCGCCCGGGACCCTTCGGTCCCGGAGAAAGCGAAAGCGCCCGGCGCAGGGGAGTCCCTCAGCAGGCGGGGAGGGTGAAGCTGGGCCAGGCGGGGGCTGCAGCCAGAGCGGCCGGGGCAGTAGAGTCCCGCGCTGGGGAAAGTCCCGGGGCCCAGGAGCTGCAGGTAGGGAAGCGGGAGGGACGGGGCTGAGGGTTCAGGTTCCTTAGCGCGGTAGGTCCCGGCCGGGGGCTCGTTACCCCGCGGGTGCCCGGGCTCTGCCGGGGGCAGCAGCTCCCCCGAGCTTGGCCTGGTTGTGCAAGAAAAGCACCAGCGAGGTCAGAGCCGACTGACATTTCGGAGACGCGGCTCGTTTGTCCCGCGCTACACAGCGCGGTGCCAGCGGCGCGTTCCGAGCCGGGGGGATTCAGTGTGTGAGTCCGGGTAAGAATGGGGCGGCGGCCATTGTTCAGTGCCGGGCGCTGGGACACTCCCGTGCCGCGGTCCGCCTGGAGCCGGGCGCCCCGGACCGGTCAGATTCCGGTCGGGAAGGGCCGCGAGCCGCAGCCTTAGCTTGTGCTGGGGCTGATCTGGTGCAAGACTCAGTCTCCGTTCCCCAGACAGACCGACCGACCCCGGTAACTCGCCAGCCCGGCCCAGGCACGCAGATCCCAGCGCGGTCTGTGCAGCTCCGCGGGGCTGGAGCCTCCCCCGGAGCAGGAACAGCGGCAGGTTCCCGTTCCACTTGGCACAGACACGCTTACAATTATTGGGGCGGTTAAACAAACGCTCCGCGTGTGGCCGGGACCCGGTTTTGCTCTGCAGCCCGCGAGGGAACGCGGCGATTTACACTAACGTGCGTGGAATCCGCTCTCCCGGGCGCCGCGCGCCAAACGCGGGCTCTGGATTTGCGGCCCGAGCCCCGCGCACCACAGCCGGGTTTCGGGTTCCTGAGGCACACGCACGATTCTCCCGACACGCCGGGTATATTCCAAAGAGAGATCGGCAGGTACAAACAGCCGCGATAGCCCCGGGAGCCGTAGCAAATGGACCGCGGGGCGCGTGAAAGCGAGTTTCTTTGGGACTTTCTCCCGGGCGCACCCAATTCACGCGGCCCCGGGAAACGTGTGATTCGACACAAGTCGCGGAGTGCACTCAACCCATGCAATCCACGGGCAGACATCGGCCGCCGGGCGTCTAAAGTCGTTTCTCCCGCCCGGCCCGTTCCGCTCCTACGAACACATCGAGTTCTGGTGCGTTTTGCCGCCTGCGGGTTTACAGGCGCAGGGATGTGGATTTGCTGTCTCGGAGGGTGCACACTGCGAGCGAGAAAGGGCCCTGCGCGCCTCTCCAAAAGTGCAAAACTAGACTCGAAGGTGCCCGACCTTTCCAGGAAATCCGGCCCCGCATATCGGGCTCCGTTAGTCCGGCCCGTTATGTCTGTGTCTGACACAGCGTCGGGACAGACACATTCCTAGAGGGGAGGAAGGAACCGATCTTCGCTATTCTGCACACCCGTGTCTAAACTCGCTAGCTGGGGCCGGGGTCCGATGTGCGGCGGCCTGGCCTGGCCTGGCCTGGCCTGGGTTCGGCTCCGGGAGTTTCGAGGATGGAGCCGCCGCAGCGGTCTAGTCGGGGAGATTTTAGCTCCGAACGAAACACACACTAATTTCTAGAACGGAAGAAAGACGCTGCCCTGTGCGGCTGTTTTAACCCAGCCCGGGTCTGCGATGCGGGAGATTTTCCGTTCAGAGTCGGTGAATCCAGCCACGGATTGTAACAAACGCGGCGATCGCTGTGTGTCAACGCACCACTCGAGATCCGCTGCCGACCCCTGGGGCCTCCCTGCGGCCGGGTTACTGGGCTGCGGCGCGGGGAATGAACCCGCGGAGAAGAGAATTTCACAGCGGGGAAGCTGCCCAGCCGGCAGGGTCCGTGTCAGTCCGGGCCTGGAGATTTCGGGTGACTCCAGCCCCTTCGCCTAGCTTGTCTCTAGTTGTCTGCGGCCCGTCGCCGCCGGCCCGGCCTCAGCCCGAAGGACAGGCCGCGGGCTGCCTGCAGGGCCCGACCCGCCGCTGCTGCGAGCCGCCCCAGCCCCAGGGAAGTCCTGGGAGCCGGGACATGTCGCAGCAGCCGGCTCGGCCCGGGGCAGAGGGTGCTGGACGCAGCCCGGAGCGCCCGAGAACGGAGCAGCTCCACGGGACAGGCCTCGGGGCTGCAGAGGGAGGCGGTGGGTGCGAGCCCCCAGGCCCGCGGGGCCCTGCCCCGGCTGATTTCGTTGTTCCCCACAGAGCGGTTCCCTCTCCCCGTCAAGCCGAAATAAGTTCGGGCTGTGAGGTGCCTTATCTCAGCCGAGGGGCCCCGGGCAGCGTGCGGGGGGCTCGCAGGCCGCGTCCCAGGGAGCCAGACCCGCGTCCCCATGGCCCGGGGGTGCCGAGGAACAGCCCTCGGCCGGGACCGTCCCCCCGGCCAGTAGCCGCCCTGACCGCCTCTTCCTCTCCCCCGCAGGTCGCGACCCGCTGGGCGCCTTCGGGCCGCGGCCGGCCAGCAAGAAGCGGCGGAAGTCGCGCACGGCCTTCACCAACCACCAGCTCTACGAGCTGGAGAAGCGCTTCCTCTTCCAGAAGTACCTGGCGCCGGCGGACCGCGACCACCTGGCGCAGCAGCTGGGCCTGAGCAACGCGCAGGTCATCACCTGGTTCCAGAACCGCCGCGCCAAGCTCAAGCGGGACCTGGAGGAGATGAAGGCGGACGTGGAGTCGCTCAAGAAGCTGCCGCCGGCCGCACTAGAGAGCCTGGCGGGCCTGGCCGAGCCTGGCGAGCACCCGGGCCCCGAGCCCTGCTCCGAGGAGGAGATCGAGGTGGACGACTAGGGGCAGGGGCCAGCGCCCGGGGCCCGCGGCAGGGACCCCCCAGGCAGCCGGCTTTGGGGGCCAGGCCGGGCCCCCGCCTGCCCCCTCTGAACTGAGAGCCCGGGATTTACCAAATACACCTCACTGAGGGGGGGGGCGTGCCTACCTCCCCCCCCGGACCTTCCCAGGCGGGGGTACCCTTCCCCCACCCCCGCCTACCCCTCCTACTGCCCCTTCCTCCCTCCCCACCCCCTCCGGGCCGGGGTACCTTCCCCTTCTATCCTCTCCTCCCTGTTCGGGCGCGGGCACCCTTCCCTCGGCCCAGCCTACCCCTCTTACTGCCCCTTCCTCCCTCCCCACCCCCTCCGGGCCGGGGTACCTTCCCCTTCTATCCTCTCCTCCCTGTTCGGGCGCGGGAACCCTTCCCTCGGCCCAGCCTACCCCTCTTACTGCCCCTTCCTCCCTCCCCACCCCCTCCGGCCGGGGTACCGTTCCCCCACCTCCCCCTACACTCCCCTTCCCGGCGCGGGATACCCTTTCCCGACCCCACCTTGTTTACCCGCCGCCTACCCCTGTCCCCCCCAGGCGCGTTGTACACTTTCCGGACCGCATACACATTACCCCGCCTGTCCCACCTCCCCCCTCCTCCTCCCCGGGCGGGGTACCCACCTGCCCCCCCGCCCTCCCGTCGCGCTCTAGGGGGATTTGGTGCAATTTCATTTTATTTTATTTTATTTTATGTTCTAGCGTCGTCTGGTCCCGTCGGGTGTGTCCGTGTCCCTCGGCTGCTCCCTGCCGCGGGTGGGGGCGGGGGGGTGGCCTGGCCTGGGGGAAGCCGCTCAGTGAGAACGCGGGGCTCCGGGAGTCCGTGAAAGGAAGAAGGGGGCGCGCCCGGCCCCCCTCTGTGGCCCTGCTCCTGGCTCTCCCCCAGGGAGGGTGAGTGGGCCTGGGCCGCCCCCCTTTCTGTGTATATAGTTTGAATAAAAGGAGACACCTTAGTAACAGCCGGGCGCAGCCTTCTTGCTGCAGGGGCGGGCCGGGGAGCCTGAGCGGAGCGGGGCCGGGTCCCTCCCAGGGCTGGGGTCGGACCCCTCCCCCGCGGCCTCCTCTCCACGCCGTGTCGGCTTCGCTTGCGATTCAATTAGGAGCCGGCCAGGCTCCATATGGTTTGCGAGTAGGTGCAGCCCAGCCAGGCGGGTGATTGATCGGGGGCCAGTCGCACCCGCCCCAACCGGCGGCCAGCCCTTGGCGGGGGGCGGCGGGTAGCCACGGATTAGCTGGGTCCCGCGTGACCCACCACGGGCTCCCCAGCGGCTTCGTCCGGCCGTGATCCATTGGTAACGCTGCGCAAATCAATCACCGCCTGTTTATACTGGGGGGCGGGGGGGGCACCCAGCGGGGGGTCAAGGCCCTTTCTTCGCCCCCGTGCGGCCGGCAGGGGGAGCGGGCGGGCCCCGGCCAAGCTTAGCTAGCGCCGTCCCCCCCTCCCCATAGATCAGAGCTCTTCCCCCCCACAGAGATCAGAGCCCCCCCAGACCGAGGAGATCCAGAGCCCCGGGCGCCCCCCTCCGGAGATCAGAGCCCTTCCCCCCCTCCCGGAGAGCAGAGCCCTGCACCCCGCCCCCCGCGGAGATCAGAGCCCCTCCAGACCAGGCGATCAGAGCGCTCAGGCCCCATCCCCCGCAGTCACTTGACCATGGGGCCCCTGCCTAGGAGGGAAGGGAATCCCGCTCCCCTCCGATGTCCTGCTGCTCCGCCCCCCCGGCCCCTCCCGACGTGACCGTCCCTTTCCTATTGTTTCTCTCGGGCTCGGTGCCTGGCTCCAGCCCTTTTGTTCTCTTTCTGGGCTTTGCTTCCGGCCAGGGGCGCGAGCTTCTCAAGCTCCGCTTGGCCGTTGGGACCGGGCCGGGCCGGCAGGCTGCTGGCGGGCCTGGGTGGGATCTAGGCGGGGTCACGCTGACGGCAGGAGCCAGACCCGCCGGCCTCAGGCAGCCCCGCTCGGGGGAGGCACTGGACAGCCCGGGGAAACTGAGGCTGCTTGCTGAGTGAATGGAATAAGCTCAGCTGGGAGAGGCGCAAGGCCGGAGCAGTGGAGGGCAGGACTGTGTCGGGCTTTCACGGCAGCAGACAAGCCAGCGAGACCTGTGCGTGCTGGCTCCAGCCCCCTTCCTGCTCTTTCCCCGGTCCCCCCTGTGGGTCTCCAGGAGGGAGGGAACTTTCCTTCGGGAAGTGCAGCTGTTTTCCACATATAGGGCTTGTGTGCATCAGTGGCATGTGTGTCAGACGTGCACGTTGTGGCGGGGGGGGGTGTCCGTGCATGTGTGTATGTTGAGTGTGTGTGTGTGTCAGCAGTGCACTCTTGTGAGAGGGAGTTGTCAGTTGCATGGTGTATGTTAGTTGTGGTGTGTGCACGCGTGTTGTGTCATGCGACGTTTGTGGAGGGGGGTTGTCAGTGATGTGTGATGTTAGTGTGTGTGTGTGCGCGTGTGTGTCAGAGTGCAGGTCTGTGGAGGGGGGGTGTCAGTGCATGTGTGTATGTTTGTGTGTGTGTGCGCATGTGTGTCAGTGCAGGTCTGTGGCGGGGGGGTGTCCATGCATGTGTGTATGTTAGTGTGTGTGTGTGTGCGTGTGTGTCAGAGTGCACGTCTGTGGAGGGGGGGTGTCAGTGCATGTGTGTATGTTAGTGTGTCTGTTAATGTGTGTGTGTGTGTCAGTGGGTGAGTGTCATGTGCATCAGTGTCTGTCAGTGAGCATGTGTGTGTGTCTGTGCGTGTGTGGCTGTCCCTAGATCTGCAGCAGACACTCCTGTGGCTCTGGGCAGGCAGCGAGCTGGAGGGCGGAGCAGCGAGCAGGTTTCCCGGGGCTGCCTTAGGATAACCACATTACTGCAGCATGGGGGCAGAGGGCCACGTTCCAGCCCCACGGTAATGGATTAAGTCTGGCACCATTTCTATCTTGTCATGCCAAAAAAGTGATTTCAATTGAATTGGGAGCACGGAGCCCTTATGCGACACACATGTGCGCTCCAGCAGGCCCCGCCCGCGCACTGCAGCCACTGCCTGCCCCCCCCCTCCCCCCCGCAGCTGCCTGCATCGTCAGATGCTGGGGAAACCTGCCCACGGGCTGGCAGTGATGTCACAGCACAGAGTGGTGACATCACACCAAGCCCTGCATGGTTCCCTGAGGAACACACCCACGCGGCCTCGGCTAAGGGAGAGGCCAGTGACCCAGGAGGGACTTGGCTGGTGACGTGACGCCAGGGCTGCTCAGGGCCACGGTGCTCAGCAGAACTGACCCTTTGGCTGGGTGCTAGGTACCAACACAGGCGCAGGGCGCAGCCTCGCACTGTGGCCCTGCCCAGGCTGGGGGCTAGTGCTGCCCCTTGCTCAATTCCCCAGGCGGGAGCGTTCACACAGAGCCAAGACACTGCCCCAGCTCCGCCTGAGCCCTGCCGTGGGAACAGCCAAGGGCTGAGCAATGAGATTTCGCTCCAAAAGCGCCTTTGAGCAGCCGCTGCAGGGAGTCACTTTCAGTGTGACAGTTGTGAGGCCTGGGAGAGCCAGGCACCATGCATGTGCCCGGCACTGCTCACAAGCCTGCCTGGGAACCGGGTTAGCCGCAGGCATGGGGTAAATGCACCCCGACCGTAGGCCACAGCGGGGCTGCACCAGTGTCCCGGAGGGCAGAGCCAGGAGGCAGCGCGGCTGGCTCAGGTGTCCTGCCTAGCAGAGCCTTCCTACCAATTCTGCTAATGATGCAGGAGCTGCACTAGACAGTGACAGCAGCAGCTCAGGCTGGTGCAGGAGGGCGCCAGGCGCACAGTCACTTTTCAGAGCCAAGTGGCATGTGACGGGCCCATCAGGGGGCTGTGGTTGGCTCCACCCACCTGGTGCTGCTCTCAAACAGCTCTGGTCCCATCCCTGGGAGGATCCCTTCACTATGCCTGCCCCTCGGCAGGGGGGGCAGAACGGAATGGCCAAGGGTCATGGCCAGGGCTGCCCCATCCACTTGTCGACACGTTCCCAAGCCCCTGCCCTTTCTCTTCTGCCTGAGGCCCAGCCCCCGGCCAGGTGAGAAGCTGGATCCTGGCCCAAGTAAGAGCAGCCAGGGCCGCCCGAACTGTGGAAGCAAAAAAAAGCCACTCGGCCTGTGCTGCCCCAAGACTGGCCGGATGTGCCACCCCTTGGCATGTGCTGCCCCAGGCACGTGCTTCCTCCGCTGGCACCTGGAGCCGGCCCTGAGAGCAGCCTGGGCAGCTGTGGGTGCTGCAGCCCCTCCTCTTGCCCTGGGCAGAGGGGCCAGGGCATGAGGACACGGGTTGGGGGCTGCTCTCAGGCCCCACCCCCCACCACCCCAGGCAAGTGAAGGGGCCAGGGCTCTCTGGCCTGGCCAGGGGGCAGGGCCTTGAGGGAAGGGGTGGAGTCACAGAGGGGAGGGAGCTCATGCCCCCCCAATTTTAGGAAGAATCCATTGCCCCTGCCTCAGGGTGACTCTCTGCGGGGCGTGGCTTGGCTTCCCCACCTCCAGGGACCGACCCTCGGAGCCTTCAGCCCCCCGGCATCACCCTGTGAGCTCCCTGCAGCGAGGCCACCCAAGCCAGACCCCTGGGGGAGACCTGTACCCCAAAGGGAGCACTGCACCCCACCTCCGCGATGGGCCAGGACGCTCAGCCAGCGGGTGGCAGCTGGGCTGAGAGGTAGCAGGTGGCTGGAACAGCGTAACCAGTCCTTGGTTACCAGAGAGCAGAAAGTTACAGCCTGGGCTAGGGATGGCCAAACCCAGGGTGGGCCCCAGTGCCCAGGCCAGGACCCAGCCCCTGTTTGGTCTCTTCCCCCCAAGGTCCCATCTACCAGACTGGGGCGGGTGGGGGAGCTCAGGGCTTCTGCCCTGCAGCAGGGTAGTGGATCTAGGGGCTTCTGCCAGAGACAACTGGGACCTGCTGAGCATGCGGGGCACTATTTAAAGGTTCACCCCCCTCACCACCACCCCCAGGCACCCAGCATTACCCTCAGCAGCCCCTCCCCACAGGGAGGGGGCCTGGCAGCACCATGTGACCCAGTGGGTTCAGCAAACCCTGGCAAAAATAGGGGGAGGGAGGGCATGTGATCCCTACATGCCTCCCCATGTGATATCTCTGGCTTCTGCCAGATGGGGAGGTGGTTTCTTGGGGCTTCAGCAGGAGCGAGGCAGAAGCTCTGAGACCCAGCAGGTGCCCTGGCTCCCCGGAGGGCACCCCTGAGACATCTCCTCTGCCTCCAGCCGCCCCCATGGAACCAGCCTACCTGCTCCACCTATGGCCTTTGTCCTCCAGCTGCTCACACCTGGCCTGCCTCCTAAGGAGGGGGGGGGGGATCCAGGGTTGTTAGTTGCCAGGTGCCAAATGGCTGGGTGATTGGAGTGGGCATTGTCTTCTGGGACTGTCCGTGGGCCTCTGCATAGAGTAAACACCCTTCCCCTCCACATCTAGTAACAATGCAGCAATAGGGGAAACCGAGGCACACACAATATTCATTCAACATGTTATGACTAAGTCCCACTCCTTCACAGAGCACCGGTGCACTGGGGGACTGGTGAGTGGGTAAGGGCCAGCACTGCATGCACCCACCCCCACCCTCCCAGTCTGGGGGGCAGAGCACAGTGGGCTGTAGAGTGTGGCTTCAGGCACAAGTTGGAGAAGCCCTGAGGCTGCTCTAACTTCCACCAAGGTCCGGCTGAGTCCCCAGCAGCTCCCGGGTCTGGGAGGTTGGAAAGCTCCGCTGATGGACCGGGATGTCTCGCCTCAGACCGTCATAGTGCCCCTGGGGGCTCTGGCCTTACACAGCACTGCTCCCTGGGCTGCGGCACCCCCCAGCTGTACCAATGCCCCTCAGTCCTGACCCGCAGCCCCCGGCTGCGCCCGTGTGCCAGCCTCCAGCCCTGCCTGGGGTTGTAACATGGGCAAACAGCCAACAGACCCTTGAAAGTGAACGCCGCCCTCACTTCACTGGTGCCCTCAAGGTGAGGCTTTAGCCCCAGCGGCTCCAGAATTACCGGCCCACGCATATCCTCCGCTGCTGGGAGTGAGCCACAGGAGACACGGCAGCGGCTGCCCCCCACACTGGATGGCGGCTGCTCTGGGGACCGAGTGCTCAGCTGGACTTGCAACCTCTCTCTCTGGCAGGAACCTGACCCAGGCCTGGCTGTCCTGCCTCCCCTGAGAGTGAACCCCCGCCAGCCCCAGTGCGGCCGGCTGGAGGGGGGCCTGGCATCGGGGCTGGTGTGTGCAGTGCCAGCCCCGTGGGCTCAGGGCCATGGCGCCCCTGCGTTGTCAGCACTAACCTGCCCTGGCCTGTTGCTGGTCAAGCCTTAGCCATGGTGGGGGGCTGGGCTTGGGGCTGCTGGTGTGACTGACCCCCCCAGAGCTCTCTGGCCTCGTCCCAGCCTGGCTCACCAGCTGAGATTCCTCCTGCCCCCTCCGTCACCGGATCCCTGCTCTGCCTCTGCATGGGGGGTTCTCAGCCCTAGTGCACTCGGCAGGCCAGGCCTGGGCAGACCCTCCGGGTGAGTCTCACACAGTGCTGCCCTCTGCAGGCCAGACTGCTGGGACTGTGGGAGGGGGCTCTGCTGGCAGGAGGGAAGGGGGGTTGTGGCAGGGCGCTATGGGGCCGGGACCCCCAAAGGGCAAGCCCTTCCTCCTCCCCCTGGCAGAGGCAGCCAGCTCTGGGAACCAGCACCGGCTTCAGCCTCTCCGTGTCCCTGAGGAGCCTGAGCTTAGCGTAGCTAACGAGGCGAATGCCCGAGAACGAGGCCGTGGGAGCAGCTCCCCACCTGTGCGCCAGTGGAGCACTCGACCGCATGGGCAAAGCTGTGTGCACTGGCACCAGAGGTGTGTCACGGGCCGGTGCCAGGCTGCGGCATGACCCCCCAGGAACTACGGGCCAGCCCACCCTGCCTGCTGCCCCTGGCGCCAGCACAGAGCAGGGTGGCCATCTCAGAGCTCCCCTTCTTGGCACAGGGGGAGCCATCTCAGAACCCCCCTCTGGGCACGGGGGAGGCCATCTCAGAGCCCCCCCTTCTGGGCAAAGGGGGGGCCATCTCAGAACCCCCCTCCGGGCACGGGGGAGGCCATCTCAGAACCCTCCTCTGGGCACAGGGGGCCATCTCAGAGCCCTCCTTGGCTTCCCTATCTCAGGGCTCCCCCAGACACTTCAACACACTCAGGCTGTAGAATGAGCCCATGACAGGGCATTAGTCACACGGATACCCCAAGGATGGGGGTTTCAGGCTCCCCTGCCCACAGGGCCCCCAGGCTGTTCCTCATCTCACACGCCTTGCAGCCAGGAGGGCTCCTGGGCTCCCCCCTGGCTTCTCCCCCACCCTGGACCCACTGAAAGTCCCGCAGCCTCCCGGGCTCCCTGCCCCGTGTGCAGCACAGTGCGCGGGGTGTCCCCCTCCCTGCTGCCGGGCTCTCCAGCGGGCCTGTAGCTCCAGCCCCCGGGTGCTACCCCTGCTCCCAGGCCATGTCTGCCCAGCTAGGGCCTCTCCTTTAGGGCTCCCTGCCCTGTGACACGGGCCACGCCGGGCAGGTGTGAGGGCCCCAGCAATGGGGGCTGGGGGAATCGGCCTCGAGCTTGTTACAGCCACAAACTGCAGCCACAGCCCAGTGCTCAAGCTGCAAAGTCCGGCCTGCAAGTCAGGAAACCGCAGAATTTGGGGTTTCTGGGAAGCCTTGAGTCAGCCCCCTGTGCCCATGTGGGACCCGATCAGCCTCATTCTGCCCACGGGGGGTGGGGGAGGGCACACACACTGGTCTGTGAGCTTCTTGCTGCTCAGTGAGCAGCCCTAGGCCTCGCTATGCCCACTGTCCAGCCCCACGCTGAAGGCAGAGTCACTGAGTCCCTCCTGCGCTTTCCTGGGGTGGCCCGTCGCTGCAGAGCCTGGGTGCATCTTCCTAGCACGCTGGAGTGCCCACCTCAGAGCTGACTGCCCTAAGTAGCCCTTTGTCCATTCAGCGCCCGGCTGCGAGCACTCAGCACAGCTGCAGAGTCGGCCCTGGATCCCATGCCAGGCGCCCGGAAAACAGGGAGCGTCCCGGTAGCACCCACCCGGTCAGCCTGGGTGACGTCACACAGGAGCTCCGGGGCAGGGGCAGAGGCAGGAGCCAACTCCGATTCGCTGGGCGGCATTGCAAACCTGTCCTCTCCTGCCCACCGCCTGCGCCCCACAGCCACAGCCCACCTAGCAAACAGGAGCTGAACAGTGGGGCTGGCCTGGGAGCCCACTGTTGCCTCCCAAGGGGGTGACCTAGCCACGCTCACCCACCCTCCACTTCCCACCCCGATGCCAAGTGGCCGGAGCTGCTTCCACTTGAGAATGGCAGGGAACCCGTGGGCCAGCCTATGCCCCTCTGGCTCCTGGCTCCTCTGGGGAGCAGCATGGTTAGTTGTGAAGTAGGAGGAGGTGGTTGTTGTGTGTTTGTGGGAGGTATTTGGTTGGTTGGTTGAGAGGGGTGCGGGTTGTGCATGTGGTTGTGGGATGTGGGGTATGTGTAGGGTGGCTATGGGTGTGATTGGTTGGTTGCATGGGGCTGGCTGTGGATGTGGTTATGGGGTGCAGGGTTGGTTGTGGGGGTGTGATTGGTGGGGGGGTTGTTTGGTTGCACGGGGCTGGCTGTGGGTGTGATTATGGGGTGCAGGGTTGGTTGTGGGGGCGTGATGGGGGGGTTGGTTGGTTGCACGGGGCTGGCTGTGGGTGTGGTTATGGGGTGCAGGGTTGGTTGTGGGTGTGTTTTTTGTCTGATAGCCAAAGCTCCTTCCCACACTGGGGCTCATAGCGCCCCAGCCAGATGGGGGTCACATTCCCAGCTTCCCTCCCCAGCTGAGTGAGCGAGAGGCTGGCTGGGCCGGGGAAGTGAGAGCTCAGCCCTAATCATGGGACTCCAGGAGCTGGGGCTTCCAGGGAAATATCCCCTATGGCAAGACAGGTGCTGGAATCCCAGGTCTGGAGCCAGACTGTGTGTGTTCAGAGCAGACAAAGTGTGGGCTGAGCTGTGTGCGGCTGTATTTTAGCTGCTGTTTGAATTTGCGCCTGTGGTGGTGTGTGTTAGGTTTGGGCTGTGTATTTGTGGTTGTGTGTGGGTGTAACTTTGTGACTTGTATTTATATTGTGTGCACGTGTGGTTGTGACTGTACACACGTGTGGTTCCCATTTGGGTTTGTAGTTGTGGCTGTGTGTAGCTGTGTGTGTGGAGGTGCGGCTCTGGGTACCGGCCCGGCTGGGAGGAGGCAGGGGGCTGTTTCCCAGGGGCCTGCTGGCTGTGGGAACTGGCACAGGGGAGCGTTGTTGCTGGCAGTTTTCCCAGCGCCTGGACCATCTATCAGTGAAATAACATCTGGGCCTCGGGGCTCTGACTCCAGGCCCACGCTAGCTGGGAGACACTGCCCAGCCCTGCAGCCGCTTCATCCCCATGGCTCCAGCTCTGCGCACGGGAAAGGGCTGGCATTGCGGTGGTGGGAGGGGGAGATGGTGACAGCGGGGGGGGGGAGGCTCGGGAGAGCAGAGGGCCAGGCTCCAGGGGAGGAAGCCAGGGAGCTCTACAGACACAACCCTGCAGGGAAGAAGGCCCCACAATCCATCAGCACTAAGCAGCCCAGAGCTTTCCAGCCAGGAACCCCCGAGCTTGCACATGGGAGTATTCTCCCCATTTCACTGGGGGAGGGGGAACTGAGGCACCTGGTGGGATGGTGACCTGCCCAAGGTCACCCGCTGACAGTGGCAGAGCTGGGAATAGAATGCAGGAGTTCCAGGCCTTGGACCACGCTGCCTCCTCTGGCACCGCGCAGAGCACTGCCTCCGCGTGCAGGTCAGCAGCGTTCACAGGTGAGCACAGAGCTGCAGAGGGAGCAGGCGTCCCTGTGGCCACGTGGCACCTTGTCCTCAGCACCAAGCCAGAAGCCAGCCTGCACCACTGCGCTAACCACTGCCCCATGCTGCCTCACCCTGCCCAGCTCAGCTACCTGGCTGCTGGCAGGAGCTTCAAGGAGGTGGAGGGGCAGACTTGGGAGGGGTGGGGTGTCCCCTGGGGCTGGGGGTGGGACCCCTGTGGGGAACAGACAGGAGGGTCTTGCTGGGGGGGGGGGACCAGCACTAAGAACTAGAAAGAGAAGGCGAGGGCAGCACCAGGCTGGCGGAGGCACCAAGACGTCCCCAGGCACAGCAGAGGAAGGGCGACTCCTCCAGCTGCTTGCTTGTATTAGCACGATGGAAACAAGCCCTCACGGGGGGAGCCTGCAGGCTGCCCAGCCCCCGCAGCCGGGCCCAGGCCAAGTGTTGCTGATGGACCCAGCAAACAGCAATGACTGTGCAAGGGTGCACTAGTGCGTGCATGTGCCCCATGAGTGTGTGTGTGTGTGCACCATGAGTGTGTGCATGCGCGTGCCCTATGAGCGTGCCCGAGCATGCCCCATGAGTGTGTGTGCAGGCTGTGAGAGCATGTGCCGTGAGTACAGGGCCATCCTTACCCATACACAAAGTATGCACCTGCGTAGGGCACCAGGAAACGTGGGCACCATATTTCCTGGTGCCCTGTGCTGCTGCTCCAGCTCCTGCCCCTCCTCTTCCCCAGGGCCCCCGCCCCTGCCCTGCCCTGCCCCCACTCCCCTGAGATCTGCAGCGGGGCCGGGTCTGCACTCCCCAGCGGCGGGAAGTGCAGACCTGGCCCCCCAGCCATTCCACCGGTGAGTGCTGGTTCCCCCTTGCCCCCCAAGCCAGCACCCCCCCACACAGAGGCCTGGGGACAGCCCCCCCCCTCACCTCCCGCAGAGGCCTGGGGCCCCACACCCCCCTCCTTAGGGCCCCAGAATAGCTAGGGATGGCCCTGCGTGAGTCGCTGTGCAAGCCGAGTGTATGCACCATGAGTGTGTGCGTGTGCCTTGAGTGTGCACATCAGTGGGGGGGGGGGATGTGTGTGTTCCCATGCAGAACTGGCGGAGGGCTGGGGCTCTGGTGTAACTGGTTTGGGAGCTGGGAAGCAGCAGATCGTGGATGACTGGGGAGGGGTGTCAGGGTTGTGATAGGTTGGTCACAGAGACCCCCTTGGACTGTCACCCGATGGTGCTGAGACTACCTCTGAGCCCAACTTCCCTGCCAGCTTGGGACTCCAGACCCCTGCCCTGTTAAGCCAGACACACCAGCCTGCTGCAACACAGACCCAGGTCTGAACCGAACCCCAAAGCTGCAGGCTTAACTGAAAACCACTCAGCAAGTCATCTCTCTCCAACACCCAGACACCCAGCTCCCAACGGGATCCAAACCCCAAATAAATCCGTTTTACTCTGTATAAAGCTTATGCAGGGTAAACTCATAAATTGTTCGCCCTCTGTAACACTGATGGAGAGAGATGCACAGCTGTTTGACCCCCAGGTATTAACACTTGCTCTGGGTTTACTAATAAACCAAGGTGATTTTATTACGTATAAAAAGTAGGATTTAAGTGGTTCCAAGTAATAACAGACAGAACAAAGTAAGTCACCAAGCAAAATAAAACAAAACACGCAAGTCTGAGCCTAATACATTAAAAAACTGATTACAGGTAAATCTCACCCCCAGAGATGTGCCAATGAGCTTCTTTCACAGACCAGACTCCTTCCTAGTCTGGGCCCGATCCTGTCCTTGTTCCAGCTCAGGTGGTAACTAGGGGATTTCTCATGACTGCAGCCCCCTTATATGGCTTTGGCACAAGGCGGGAATCTTTTGTCTCTCTGGGTCCCCACCCCACCCCCCTCTAAATGGAAAAGCCCCAGGTTTAAGATAGATTTCATTACCAGATGAAATGGTTACATGTCCTGTTGTGATGGAGTAGGGACTGTCTGTGTGGGGGATGGGAGAGCAGGGGATGTCTTTAGATGAGGGACAGGATTTAAGCCTGTAACCTGAGCCAGGTGGGGGGCAGGGGGGCAGCACCTTTGCCTGTGAAGCTGGACAAAGGAAGGGGCCGGCTGGAGGAAGTGCAGTTCAGTTTTGGTTTTGGGCTGGGTGGTTGGAATTCAGGGGATCCTAAGCTGGGATCCAAAGACCCTGAACCCCAGAAGGACTCAATTGAGGGGTCGTGGTTGGGCCTCCAAGCTCTGCTGTAACCTGCGTTCCTGTTGTCCAATAAACCTTCTGTTTTACTGTCTGGCTAAGAGTCACTGTGAGTCCCAGGAAGAGGGGTGCAGGGCTGGATTCCCCCATACTCTGTGACACCTGTGAGACCCCAAACCTCCATTCTTCCTGGCCTGACTCACAGGAAGGTTTGCAAGTAAACAGCTGTCTGCAGTCAGTTGTCCTGCTTGATGGGAGCCATCAAGTTTGCAAACCACCATTAATGGCCCACACTTTGCATAACTACAATAGGCCTCAGAGCTATATTTCATATTCCTAGTTTCAGATACAAGAATGATACATTCATACAAATAACATGAGCACAGCGGTAGATTATAAGCTTTGTAATGATACTTTACAAGAGACCTTTTCCATGAAGCATATTCCAGTTACACCATATTCACACTCATTAGCATATTTTCATACCATCATATGAAGCGCAACGTCACAGGGGTGCTGCTGTGTTTGTTTTATTTGGCACTGGGAGGGAAATACTGATCCCTGGCACCGGGCTCTGCGTGCACTGCCCGCCACGGGAACAGCTTTGCCTTGCGCACAGCCAGGACAGCTTTCTGCAGCCCGCAGGGAGGTGGCAGGATGGGGCTGTGGTGCTGGGGGTGACAACGCTAAGTGTCCCACCGCATGCAGTGAAGCAAAGGGGGTGTTACCAGGTGTGAGGGCAGGATCTGGCCCTGTCTGTCGAGGCAGAGCCCAGGCCCCTCTCCGCCCCAATGGGGGGGACAGAGCCACGTTGGGGAGAGGTGGGGCAAACTCAACCCCTCCACAGGTAGGAAATGCCAACGCAAGGGGGCCTGTGTAGCCTGGGTCCAGCCAGGAAGGGTCCAGTCAGCAAACAAAGCCTGAGATCTGGGGCCGGGAATGGGCACTGCAGGGGCCAAGGTGCAGGGGTGAAAGTAACTTACAGGACTTACCGGTACTGCCGGAGTCCTGAGGGGGCATGGTCTCAACCGGAAGAGGCGAGGCCTCAAGATTTAAAGGCCCTGGGGCACTGGCTGTGGCTGGGACCCCTAGGGCCTTTAAATCAACCCGGGGCTCACAGGCAAATTAAAGGGCCCAGGGCTCCGGCTGCCATGGAGGTCCAAGCCCTTTCAATCCCCACCGCAGCTCCAGCTGGGATTTAAAGGGCTTGGGGCTACCACAGCTGCGAGGAGCTCTGAGCCCTTTAAATCCCAGACCCAGCCCGGCGGCCGGATCTGCGGGGGGGATTTAAAGGGCTCTGGGCTCTCCGCAGCAGCAGGGAGCTCCGAGCCCTTTTAATCCTGGCCGCGGAAGCCAGTGCAGTCCAGCATGGCCTACTGGCTCTTGCCAGTACGCTGTACCAGACCGTACCAGCTTACTTTCACCCTGCCAAGGTGAGAGATCCAGAGCGGGACAGGGAGTCCACAACCATGGTCACACCGAGAACCAACCCTGACCCCGCAACCACACCCACCAACCATGGTCACACCTAGAACCCACCCTGACCCTGCAATCACACCCACCAACCACAGTCACCAGCACATCCAACCAACCACACCTAGAACCAACCTAGACCCCACAACCACACCCACCAACCACAGTCACACCTACATCCAACCCTGACACCGCAACCACGCCCACCAACCATGGTCACACCTAGAACCAACCCAGACCCCGCAACCACATTCACCAACAACCAACCAGACTCACCTACCCACACCCACCACCAACCAACCACACCCACCTACCCACACCCAACCAACCACATCCACAACCATCTCAGACCCCACACCCACCACCAACCAACCACACTTATCTACCCACACCCACCATCACACCCAACCAACCACACCCACAACCACAACCAACCCTGATCCCACAACCATACCCACCACCAACCAACCACACTCGCCTACCCATACCCACCACAACACCCAAACAACCACACCTACAACCAATCCGGACTTCACAACTACACCTATCACAACTACACTTATAACTAACCCTGATCCCTCAATCACATCCACCACCACCTAGCCACACCTACATATACACTCACAACCAGCCACACCCATGCCCAATCACAACCCTCCACAACCAACTATACCCAACCAATCACACCCACATACCCCCAAACCCACAACCAGTCACACCCCCACAATTACATACATCCAACGTTCCAGAACTACATCCCCACACACATCCCCACAACCAACCCAGAACCACACCCACCCAGCCCCACATCCACACACCACTACATCCACACCCATAGACTCTCCCACACGGCAGACTTGCAGTGACTCAAGATGTGAGAACCAACCTCAGGACAGGCTGTTGGGAACCAGCGCACAAACTCCACATTGGCTGTGAGTTCTGTGCTCAGATTTCACCAATCCGTTATCAAGTGTAAACTCCTCAGGCCCGTAACAGCCTGACCCTGGAGCCGCAGGTCTGCCTGGCTGCCTGGTCTGCCTGGCTGCCCAGCTGAGCCTGCCTGTGGGACAGCTGGTCCCTTCCACCAAGACTCACAGCAACACTCAGGTGACTCCCAGTCCCAAAGGACCAGTCACTTTCCCCAGGTCAATTGCACCCCAGAGACAAGGCTCTTAATCAGTCCTCTAATAAAGCAGATACAGATTCAATACTAGGCAGAGGAAACTGGAGACTTATTTACAAGGCTAAAGCAGGTGAACATCAACACACAAATGGGTCACAATAAGATAACAAAAGTGTCTGTAATCAGCAACCTCTGTGTGCCCTTTAGGGCTGGCCCAGCTAAGCACTGGAGATTGTGACGGGTTGTCACCCTGGGGTGCAGTCTGGGAGCCGTGAGAAACCTCTGTGCCCCTCCAAGACACACAACTGGGTTGGGGCCACAGCCAGCCTCACCCAGTCCCTGTTCTTACCCAAAACGACAGCAGGTGGCACCACGCACCCAAACTGGGCTACCTGAGTGTGCCCAGCAGACATCAGCCAATCGCCCAGCTCCCCAGGCTCCCTGCCCTCCCCCCTCCCCCAGTATAAACCCAAAATTGTACCGTCTTGCCCTGCACAGGGATCTGTACAATGTCAGCTCATCACGTTCACCCTCCGCTCGATGCACAATCCACCTGTTAAACCAAGGTGAGATTTTCTACAGGCACTTCAGTGAACAGCTGCCTGGTTCTAGAGAAAGCAAAACAAGAATCACAGAATCTCAGGGTGGGAAGGGACCCCAGGAAGTGTCTAGTCCAACCCCCTGCTCAGAGCAGGACCAGCCTCAAACTAAATCAGAAGTTTATTAAGTACAAGAGACAGGTTCTAGATGATGATGTGATGAACTGGGACTGTTCTTAATGTTTGCTCTAAACACTGTGTTGGTGCCTCAGTGTCCCCTATGCAGTTCTTAAGTATCTAGGTGGTGGGATAAGGGTGTGTGATTGCTACAGAGGAAGGGGCCAGTGCCCCTAAATGCCTGGCACTCTGTCTCCTAGCAACTGATGGCCTGGGCCCCTTCCTCTGCAAAGGTGCCAAGCTGAAGTGTTGGAGACAAAGGATCAGGTGACCTCCTGGCCCGGGAAAGGGGCTGAGCAGAGAGGAGGGGCTGGAGGGGGTTAGTCTGGAGCTGGCTGGGGATGAGGAGTGAAGGGCAGACCTAGGGGTCTGGCTCACTGCCCCCCAGAATGGACCCAGCCGAGGGGTCTGGTTCGCTGTATCTACAAGCTCTGTTTTAGACCCTGTTCCTGTCATCGAATAAACCTCTGTTTACTGGCTGGCTGAGAGTCACGTCTGACTGCAAAGTGGGGTGCAGACCCTGTGGCTTCCCCAGGACCCCGCCTGGTGGCGCTCGCTGGGGAAGCCACGGAGGGGGCAGAGGATGCTGAATGCTCCAAGGAGAGAACCCAGGAGGTGAAGACGTGTGAGCTTCTTGCCCTGAACAGTCTGCTCCAAGGGAGAGGAGGCTCCCCAAGTCCTGACTGGCTTAGTGGGGAGCAGTTCCAGAACATCGCCCGGGGACTCTGTGACAACTGGTGGCAGCGGTGGGATGTACTGCACCCCGTGGATGGCAAACTTCCTGCAGTAAGTGACTGGGGAGGCAGTAAACAAAGGAAGGGATAATGAGGACCAGGCGTGCTGAAAGCTAAGAGAGAGGGACGGTTTCAGGGGGCAGTTAACCTCTGGAGTGTGTGACCAGCGAGAAGGACTGTTGGAGTAACAGGGTCCCCCTGAGACTGCAGTGAGCAGTCTCAGGGGGAGGAGCTTGCCGCTCGACCCTGGAGAGAGAGAAGGATTTTTGCAAGTAGCAGGGTTCCCCTGGGGATTGCAGGAGCAGTCCCAGGGGCAGAGGAGTCTGCAGCTCGACCCTGGCAAAGAGGTGGTGACCACGAGAAGGGCTGGCACACAGGGGTTCTTCCTGAAACCATGGGGAGCCAAGAGCACACAGGCCGTGAGTCCAGAGCCACTTGGGAACGGTGAAGTGATGGCTATCACCAGCTCCTTAAGAATGGACATTGTGATGTACTTCCTGTGCACAAAGAGAGGGTTTACGCATGGAGGGAAGTTTCACCAAGCACAGTTGTTAATCGTGCAGTTGGAGAGAGGAGGACCACTCTGAGGAGCAGATTCCTGACCCAGATGGGGCTACAAGAGGATCTGGGAGCAGCTGGAGCAGCAGCCAGGCATCCCCGAGAGTCTGGTCCCCAACCAGACAAGGGTCTTCACGATCGGGGTCCCCATCAGGGGATCAGTGGAGATGGATGGGATTGGAGCAGAGCCGAGAGAGCGAGAGGACCATGAGAGAGAGCAAGAGGCTGTGGAAAAGCTAGAAGCAGGAGAAGCAGCAGCAGCGTGGACTGGTGATGGTGGAGTGGAGAGACATAGGGGGGCCAGTGCCCAGGGGTCATGTGGGGAAACACGCCTGCAGGGGCGAGGCCCTGGGACAGAGGGAACTTGTGGTGTGCAGCCGCAGATGCTGAGGACTGTGGGACCTGGGTGAAGGTCCCTGGGGTGAAGCCCTCGCCCTGCCTATGCCCGGATCCCTGTGCAGACGCAGGAGGGGTCGGACTGGCTGGTCATTGGGGTTCTCCAGGATATCGGCTGGAGGCCCTGTTGGGGGGTGACTGTCTCCCCTTGGGACAGGATCCAGGGCCCTGCTCCTGTAACTGCCAGGGTTTTTGAATAATCAAATCCAGGGAACCATTGGCTGGGATTGGAAATGGTCAGTGAAAATGCAAATGACCTGGCTGGCAGGGGGAGGGGCTGCTGGCTCAGGATATTGCCTGGCCTACCAGTATGAACCAGGCCCCCTGGGTTTGTATAGGGGCTGATTTGCTCCGGACTGAAGATTTGACCTGGGAGATGGCTAGGTACATGCCTGCTCTAGACCCCCCCCCCTGCACACCGGAGAGGGGCTCACGCTGGCTCTGATGCTGAGACCAGAGCAGAGAGCTCGCTGCCTGCCCCCACTGGGACAGCCAGGGCAGCGCTGAGCACAGGGGGAGCTGAGACCCCAGCTGAGTGGGGGGACACCCAGGCAAGGCAGGTCAGCTGCCAACCAGGTTTGCCTGGTCCAGACGTGCTGGCTGGGAAATGATTATACAGCAGGGAGGGAGCTACCAGGACAAGGGCTCCCAGGGGCTGTGACCCCAGGACCCAGCCAGTGAGAGGGAGCAGGTCCCACTCCCTGCCCAGCAGCTGGAATCCCAGACCAAGCTGCAGAGAGATCCCTCCTTGGAGAAGCTGAGGGAACTTGCTGGCCACAGCGCTGCAAACCCCCTTGGGGGAGAGGCTGCAGGGACAGAGTCTCCTGTGGACTGAGAAGGGATTCCTGTCCCGGGAATGGGGCTCCCCGAGAGGAAGTAGAACTACACCCTGGGGAATCAGGAGGGCAGCTGGGTGGTGCCCCAGGAATCCACAGGGTTTTCCCTCTTCAAGCTGCTGGATGGCAGAGGAGAGTGAGGGGACCCCTGACCGGAAAGGGGAGGATTGGAGGAAAAGGGAAAGACCCCCCTGGTGGGTCTCTTCCCTGAGGTGGAGCCAATCTCCCCATCAGGTGTTCCCCATTCAGAGTCACTGGGAAAGCAACCCAGATCCTGGAGAGAGAGGTCAAGGACATGCTGGCTTTAGATGGGATCCAGCCATTTTACAGCCCATGGGCCTCATCCGTGGGGCTGATCCCCAAGAGAGACAGGATGGTCTGGTTTTATGGGGGCTATCAGAAGCTTAAAGCCATCACGGTGTCCGATGCCGACCCCATGCCTAGGCCTGGGGAAAGGAAACAGATTAAAGCAGATTACCCAGCAAATACACAAAACGCAAACTAAGCTTAACACATCAGGTTAGGATGTGAAGTAACAATCTCTCACCCTGGCTCATGAGACCAGCAGGCTGCAGACTCGCAAGGCACAACGCAAGCTGCACCGGCTTTGCAGCTTGGGCTCCCCACCCCCAGTCCAAGTCCTCTCAGGTGTTCAGTTGTGGGGACCGAAGAACAACCAACGATGTCACTCCCAGCCTTACACAGCTTTAGCACAGGGCCAGACCCTTAGTTCCAAAATCAGCTCCCGGCCCATCTTGCGGGAAAATACAGGTACCCAAAGTGGAGTCCAGCGTCATGTGGCCTGGCCACCTGCCCTTGCAGAGGCAGAGCAGCCATTCCTTCCCGGCTGCCTGGAGCGTTCTCAGGACGGCTAACTGGGGGGTTGGAGGGGGTGTTAAGCTTCTCCTAAGGACTCTTGTTTTCTCTGGTGGCTCATTCCCCTGAACATACCCTTCCCCACCCGCTGTCTAGACTGGAAGCATTTTCCCTAGTGGGTGTTACCCAGGTGTGATTACATGTGAAATACAGATACACAGGCAATATCCATAACTTTGGATGCAAAAATGATCCGTGCACATAAATGAGATAATCACATCCAGCAAATCATAACTTTTCCAATGACGCCTGACATGACCCACTTTGTACAAAATGCATCATAATTATGCCATAATCGTATCATAATATCACTTGATGAGTATGGCAGGTAGTGTCACAGGGACCCCTTGCTTATGCCTAGAAAACCTTGCCCCCAGAGTCCAAGCAACAGAGATGCTTAGATTAACCCCCTCCAACCACAAGCTCAGAGCTGCAAGCTCAGCTGAGGGCAGGAGTCCACTTGCAGGGGAGGAGAGCAGGGGAGGGAAGCATTTTGTTCTCTAGTTGCGGGCACACAACTCCCACAAGGGTCCGTGTGGTGTTGCTGGGCCTTCCCTGTTGGGCAGCACGTAACAGCTTCTGCTGGAGACTGTTAGAATGGGTTCCTGTCTGCATCCTGTAGTACTTGCCCAGGCCGGTATTGCCCTGGCCTCTTCTTTTGTCATTTAGTGTTGGACCCATTCTACAACAATATGCATTACCTCACCTTTTGGGGGCGAAGCCAGACCTTTTGGCACCCGCTCCCCTATTTGGTGTAAACATTGCTTGTGCCAATCAGAGGCGAACACACACAGGTTTTGGGCCCCGTCCCCTATGACACTTCTGTGATGTCATAGTGAGTACTTCAGGGGTTGCCCTGCCATGTGCAGGCAGAGAGAGGAGAAACCGTGTCCCGTGTATCCCGTGTATGCCATAACCGAGCCTGATCACCTCGAAGCCTCTCTCTCAGCTCACGTGTTTCAAATAGAGCTTCTACGTTTGCCGGTCGTGATGTGTTGGTTTGTATTTGTAAGTATCAGTTATTACTAAATGCCTGCCATTAGTGTTGTAAATATTGTTAGTCGATATTTACGGTCACTTGGATGTTTTAGTTTGTTACGTCTATTAGCTAATCATAAGCTGCTCTCTTACCCCTTTTACTATCCCAATAAATTTTAAATTATTTATTTATTTGTGTGCTGTGTCTGCAGTTGCCTCGTGACCCATACTCCCTGCATCTCTTCTATATAGTCTGTGCCACTGTGCAGCCTAGTAAATAACAGAGCCAGCATTTTTTTTGCCCTGCGATACGTGGCAATCTACAGAGACCAGTTCTCCCACCAATTACTGTCTCTCTCCGCCTGCGTCAGCTCAGAGGCTTCAGAACAGCGCACAGTGCGGGAGACAGACGTTCCAAGTGAGATTCATGCTGGCAAGCGCTTACCAGCATTCAGTAAAAGGCTGAACGCAACCATATGCTCGAACCCTCCGCCCATTGTAACACCACACAGCCAGTATCTGTCACTGCTCATCTGAGCCATGAGGACCTTGGCATGAGCTGGCAACTGGCCTGTGTGGCGAACTGGAATGTTCTAATGTTTTCTCTGAATACTGTGCTGGTGCCTCAGGGTCCCTGCGCAGTTTTAAGTATCTAGGTGGTGAATTGGGTTGTGATGCTGCGAGAAAAGGGCTAGTGCCCTAAATGCCTGGCACTTGGTCCTACAATGATGGCCGGACCCCCCTCTCAAAGGTGCCTGAAGGTGTTGGAGCAAAGGATCAGGGTGACTCCTGGCAGAAGGAGCTGGAAGCAGAGATGAGGGCGGGAGGGTGTGTTAGTCTGGAGCTGGCCGGGGAACGAGGAGTGAAGGGCAGACGTGAGGTCTGGCTCACTGGCTCACGTGGGGTCTGGGTCACCCGGCTGGGGTCCAGTTCGCTGTACCTACAAGCTCTGTTTTAGACCCTGTTCCTTCATCGAATAAACCTCTGTGTTACCTGGCGGCTGAGAGTCGCATCTAGACTGCGAAGTGGGGTGCAGGACCTGTGGCTTCTCCAGGACCCCGCTGGGGCGGGCTCGCTGTGAGAAGCTGTCATGGACAATTCCACTTTGAACTTAGCGTCAAATGGAGGTCCAGCATGAATTCCTAAGCTCAATTACCAGCTCAGTACTTGTCCACTGCCACCAACCAGGAATTTCTGTGCCTGGTACCTCTGGTCCCCTCAAAACCTTGCGGGGACCCCCAAGGCAGACCTGCTGGATTTAACACAAGGAAAGAAGTCCTTTCCTCCACGTTGCCTCTCAGTGTTCCCTCCCTGGTTCCTGGAAGATCAGATGTGATTCAAAAATCCTTGAATCTTAAACATGAGAGGAAAATGCACTTTCCCCCCTTCTTCTCTCCCCTCCAGACTCTCCTGAGAGAGACAGTAATCCTAACACAGAGAGAATTTAGCCTTTCTCTCCGCTCTCCTCCTTTCTCCCCACCAATTCCCTGGTGAATCCAGACCCGTCCCCTGGGTCTCCCACCAGAATAAACAAAACAATCAGGTCTTAAACCAGAAACTTTTAATTAAAAGAGAGAAAACAGTAAAATTATCTTTTTAAAATTAAGATGGATTAAGTACAGGTCTTTCAGCTATAGACACTGGGAATCCCTCCAGCCTCAGTATACAAGTACAATAATAAATCTTTCGACAAATACAAATTTAACCCTTTATCATCACAATCTAAATCTCTTCCAGCCAATGCACATTTGCAAATAAAGAAAACAAACATAAGCCTAACTCGCCTTAGTCTACCTAGATACTCACTATTCTGAGCTGATAAAGCCTGTATTGAGAGATTGGAGAGAAACTTCTGCGTTGCACGTTGGGTCACCTCAGAACCAAGAGAGAACAACAACCAAATTCTAACAGCAACACAGAAACTTCCCTCCCTCCAGATCTGAAAGTGTCCTGTCCCCTGCTTGGTCCTCTGGTCAGGTGACAGCCAGGCTCACTGAACTTGTTAACCCTTTACAGTCAAAAGAGATAGAAGTACTTCTGTTCCATTAACTCCTACTATCTGCTTATGACAGAAGCACACAGAGGGGCAGAGGATGCTGAATGCTCCAAGGAAAGACCCAGGAGGTGAAGCCGTGTGAGCTTCTTGCCCTGAACAAGTCTGCTCCAAGGGAGAGGAGGCTCCCCAAAGTCCTGCCTGGCTTGGTGGGGAGCTGTTCAGAGCATCGCACGGGGACTCTGTGACAGGTTGCACCATCACACCAACCATCCATCCACAGCCCAGAACTAACCATCCGCCCCTCATACATCCCTTTATCCCTACACCCCTCAATCCCTACATCCCCACACACCCCAGTCCCTACACCCCTCAATCCCCACATACCCCTCATACACTCCTCTGTCCCTACATCCCTCGTACAGCCCTCTATCCCTACACCCCTCTGTCCCCACACACCCCTTTATCCCTATACCCCTCAATCCCCACAAACCCCTCATACACTCCTCTGTCCCTACATCCCTCATTCAGCCCTCTATCCCTACACCCCTCTGTCCCCACACACCCCTCATAGAGCCCTTTATCCCTACACCCCTCATACACCCCTCTGTCCCCACACATCCCTCATACACCCCTTTATCCCTACATCCCTCATATAGTCCTCTATCCCTACAGCCCTCATACACCCTTTTATCCCTACATCCCTCAATCCCCACACACCCCTCAGTCCCTACATTCCTCATACAGCCCTCTATCCCTACACCCCCACATACACCCCTCTATTCCTATACCCCTAATACACCCATGTCCACATACACCCCTCATACACCCCTCTATCCCTACACCCCCTGCATACACCCCTCTGTCCCCACACCCCCACATACACCCCTTTGTCCCTACAGATCCCTAATGCACCCCTCAATCCCTACACCTCCCACATACACTCCTCTCTCCCCACACACCCCTCTATCCCTACATCCCCACATATAGCCCCTGTCCTCACACACCCCTCTATCCCTACAACCCCCCACATACACCCCTCTGTCCCCATACACCCATCTACCCACCTGTCCCTACACCCCCCATACATCCATGTATCCCCACATACCCTTCTAGCTGCATGCACCCCACACACCCAGCTCTCTGGCCCCAGACACTCCACATACTCCCATTTACCTGTCTGTCCCCTCTCACCCACCTCCTTCTAGCTACCTGATCTAGGTTTATAGCCTCTTGTCTCCTGTCGTCAGGTGGCTGCGCCATGCCCATCCCCGGGGTATCTGATCCGCACGGAGGGATCTGACAGCTTCATCCCCAGCCTGTCCCCTCCCTTCACTCGCGCATCTCTTTCCTCCTCCAATTTTCTGGCTGATTAACTCTGCTGCTGTTTCCTGACAACCTCTGCTGTTGGTATTAATTTCTTTTAACTGGTGATTAATTACTCCCACTCTCCCTCTCCCCTCGGCCATTTGCATATTAATCAAATTCCACTTGATGGCCTGACTATCTTACAGACATGGGGTAGGGGCGACTCGCATCACTTGCAAATGACATTTCGCTTGGCAAACAGCAGGGGCTCCGCGTGCACACGCACCCCCTACACGCGCGCACCCCCCTGCCCCATACAGCCTGGGGAGGGCCAGGCAGGGACCGTGCTCCAGCAGCTTCCATTTGGGAGCCGCCGAGGCCGGAAAGCAAGTTGAGCCCTCCGGAGCCCCGCTCCCGCCACAAGCAGTCTGATCCCTAGGGACGGTCGGGGGGAAACTGAGGCACGGAGGGGCAGTGACCCAGCCCCGGCCAGTCAGGAGTCCCTGGCGGGGATGGGAACGGAGCCCGGGTTTCCCCTGGGTGCCCCTTCCCCCGGCCCTCAGCCCGGCGGACGCTCCGCCAAGGGGGCCCCCAGGGCCGGGCGGGGAAGGGCAACGGGCGGGGCCCCAGGACCCGGGGCGGGTCTGTAGGCGCCCCCAGGGCCGGACGGGGAGCGTGGTCATCAGCGGGGGCGTGGCCCCAGGGCCGGGCGGGGAAATGGGCGGATCCCCAGGGCCAGGAGGGGGCGGGGCCAAGGGCGGATCCCCAGGGCCGGTCGGGCGGGGACGGCCCAGCCCAGCCCAGCCCAGGCACTAGCCCGGGAGACCGTCACTGGGCGGCTCCTGCTCGTTCAGAGAGCGGCGGAGACTACAGCTCCCGGCATGCTCTGCTCCGGCGGGAGGCGCGGGTGGGCAGCATTGCATGCCGGGAGTTGTAGTCCGGCCGGCCAAGCCGGCATGCTGCGGACAGGCGGAGGGCGCGGCCCGGGCGCGCTGGCGTCACGGCGGCTTGCGGCGCTCCCGTCACGTGCGGGGTGGGTGCACGTGGCGGCGCCCCAGGCCCGGGCCCGCCCGCGGTCTCCCGCGCTGCCTGCCCGGCCCGGCGCACGGGGGGCCCGCAGGCTCGCGTGGCCTGCCCCCCCCGCCCCCAAGGAGCAGGGTCCACCCCCTCGCCCCCGGCCCGAAGCCCCTCGGGAGCCCCCGTGCAGCCCTAAGGCACCTGGTTCCCCGCCGGACACAGTGCTGAGAGCCGGCAGTCACAGCCCGCGGCTGGGTCCTTGCACACCAGCCGGACCAGAAGGAGTTCGTCTCACCCCACTGGCTAAGCACAGTCACACAAGCAATTTCCTTAGACACTCCAGTCTCCCACTTTCACCACCAGTCCACACGTCCTGGATGAACAGTATGAAAACCAACACCCCAGAAAAGAAAAAGGTTCTCCCGATCCCAAAGACCAAGCCCCGACCCAGGTCAATATACCCCTCAGATCTTACCCACAAATCACGCTGGTGCCAATCCTTTAGAATGCTAAAATCAAAGGTTTATTCATAAAGGAAAAGGTAGATGAGAGCTAGAACTTGTTAAACGGAATCAATTACATCCGAGTGGAAAGTTCTTAGAGGCTCCTAGCATGTAGGAGTAGAAGCTGAGGCTGAAGGGATCAATGCTCTGCTGGAGTACGTCTCGGACGGAGCGTGGTGATGGGTCTTCAGCCGCGGTGTGGTACAAGAGACTTAACACTGTTTGGTAAGGAAAACTGACCAAAAGATCGAGAAGACCCAATCCACGAAGCTAGCGAGCCAGTTTTTGAAACGAAAAAATACTTGAGAGCTGCTAGGCACGCTGTTCATGTTGGCTTCCTCTCAGTCAATCGCTTGTCTTAGGTTCTTGTCTCTAGGGTCTTGCACAATGAACTGAGGCACTTGTGATCATATCACTAGTTGCCAGTTTGAAAACACACACTCTAAAGGAGCTTGCTGATCCTCAGACACGTTGTTTCCTGCTATGCTTGAAGTGACAGGCACCTTATTAGGTCTCTTGTTTCTTAATGATACTACGCGCGATCAGTGTGGATTGTGTTATGCGGTAAGATACGAGGATTGCAGCGACTAGGCGAAGTGGCTAGCGAGGACCTCGAGGTTCTTCGCTTCTGGGGAGGCGACGAGACCTATGTAAGGCAGTATGGCATCATAGTTCTTGAATGATGTACGATGGATAGTGGTTTATGAGACAACTCTAGTTATCATTCATACTGACATGACGCAGTAGACTTGAAGCGAAAATGGCGAGCGTAAGGACATGGCAGGTGAGATAGCTATAACGCAGCACAATCCAGGACTTTACGTGTTGGGCTTTAGGACTACAGCCAACGTATGTGGTGGATCTCCTTTTAGATGAACAAGATTTGCCAATGCAAATAAATCACGTAGAGCTCCTGCCAATCGAGATGCCGGACGCGATAGGGCACACAGGGGATCCGACTGGTGAGAGAGCATCGTCATGCCACAGCTCTCCACCTAGCCTCTGCAGAGTGTGGCGGGCGTGCACACAGGATGTTCTAAGGGCCTGCAACCGGACTCCGTAGCCAGCTACCGAGGGCGGGGAGCGAGCCGATGGGGCGAAGGTGGCAGCCCCTAGCCCCCTCGGGAGGGATCCCGGGGGCAGTCCACGCGACTGGGGGCTGCCCACCCGTGCGGGCGGGCAGCAGCGCGCGAGGACCGGCGGCGCGCAGGCCTGGGTGCGGCCAGTGCACCCACCCGGCCGTGACGGGACCCCGCACCCGCCGTTGGTATGAAAACCAACACCCCAGGAAAAGAAAAAGGTTCTCCCGATCCCAAAGGACCAAGCCCCAGACCCAGGTCAATATACCCCTCAGATCTTACCCACAAATCACGCTGGTGCCAATCCTTTAGAATCTAAAATCTAAAGGTTTATTCATAAAGGGAAAAAGGTAGATGAGAGCTAGACTTGGTTAAACGGAATCAATTACATCCAGTGATGGCAAAGTTCTTAGTTCAGGCTCCTAGCAGTGATGGAGTAAACTGCAGGCTGAAATCAAGTCTCTGGAACGTCCCCAGCTGGGATGGGTCATTCAGTCTTTGGTTCAGAGCTTCAGTTTGTAGCAAACTCCCTCCAGAGGCAAGAAGCAGGATTGAAGACAAAATGGAGGCGCTGCAGCAGGCTTTTGTGGTCTCTTGTCATGTGGTCTTTGCTTTCTTTGTCCCAAAGACAAGCTGTCCATCACATTGCATGAAAAAAACCTTAAGAGTTCTGTCCATAGGCAGGTCCCTGCCATGCTGAGTTACAAGGCCTATCTGCCTTTTCTCAATGGGTCAGTTGTGTAGCCATCAAGCAGGCTAGGCAGAGCTAACACCATCTTGTCTGGGGGTCACCCAGAAGCAGAGCACAAGTTTGAAATACAGATAGGCTAGAGCCAATATTCATAACTTGAAATACAAAAATGATGCATGCACCTAGACAGCATAACCATAGCCAGCCAACCAGAACTTGGTCTTAGACACCCTATTTGACTCCTTTTATACAAGATTTGCTGCAAATAAATAACAGTGGTTGCAACAATGAGCTATATGGGCACAGGTTATGTCAATAACGTCACACAGCCACCTCTGCACAGTGGCCCGGGCTCCCACATTCACCCCATCCCTCCACACACACTGCCCCACCCCCCCAGATCCCTGCCCCCCAACCAGCACCCACAGGAGTGAGAGTGGGGAGTGTTGTGGTTGAAATAGCTGCTTGGGAGGGGCTCATCCACTGAGTGGTGGGGCAGGAATGGGAGGGATCTGGGTGGGGCAGGAATGGGAGGGATGGGTAGTTGCTCTGTGCGGGCTGGAGGGCCAGGCAGAGGCTCTGTGCGGGATGGAGGGATGGCTGGATGCTATGTGCGGGCTGGAGGGATGGCTGGACACTCTGTATGGGATGGAGGGATGGGTGGACGCTCTGTATGGGATGTAGGGATGGCTGGACGCTCTGAGTGGGATGGAGGGCCAGATAGACGCTCTGTGTGGGATGGAGGGATGGGTAGATGCTCTGCGTGGGATGGAGGGCCAGATAGATGCTCTGTATGGGATGGAGGGATGGCTGGACGCTCTGTGCAGGCTGGAGGGCTGGGTAGACGCTCTGTGTGGGATGGAGGGATGGGTGGACGCTCTGTATGGGATGGAGGTGTCATAAATAGATAGCTAACGGTTAATGTTTCTTTCACCTGTAAAGGGTTAACAAAGAGAACCAAACACCTGACCAGAGGACCAATCAGGAAACCGAATTTTTCAAAGAAAAACAGAGAGAGATTGAGCCCTTTATTGCATAGAGCCAGAGCGTGGGCTTAATCCATTCCTGATGACCGTCGGTCTGCACCCTGGATTCGGCACGATCTCCTTACTCAGCGCGAGACCGCGCTAAACTAGGGGGATATTCGGTGACCATCCAGCGGGCTGTTTTATGAGGAAGAACTTCTCGACTAATAAGGACCTCCATTTTCGTATTTCTTCTGTGAAACAATTATTTATCCCACCTAGAACATACGCCATTATAACCCAGGCCGCCCAACATTTAACCCCTTTAAGTCGCAGCCCAGAGTACAGAAGAGCGTCGTCTAGACTTGGAAGCATATTTCCCGCTAGTGGGTGTTACCCAAAGTGTGATTCATGTGAAATGACAGATAATCACAGGCAATCCCATCCATACACCCATTTGGATGGCACAAATGATCCGTGCACATAAATGAGATAAATCACATCCAGCAAATATCCCATAACTATCGCAAGACCGCCTCGGGTGACATGACCAACATTATGTACACAAAGATGCGCCCATCATATTACTGTGGGAAGACAGATAACAAATCTTACGGTTATTCAATAGAATAATAAGAATTACATTGATAACATTTTAGAGTATGGCATGCCGTAGATCAGATCACCAGAGACACACAATTCTATATGCTCTGTATAGAATAAAAAACCCATTGCCGTTACTAAAAGCCAGTTTTAGGTCGGCAAGCTATACAGAGAGTCTTCATAGATTTTAACTCCAATGAAAACCACACTCACATAAACCACAGCTAGAGCTGGCACATCTAGTGGCAAACTGGGGCAGGGCAGGAGTCGCACTCCACCTTGCAGGGGAGAAGTGAGAGGAAGAGCAGGGAAGGGAAGCCAATTTTGCTTCTCTATTGCGGGCTACGACAACTTCCTATCGAAGGGGTTCGTTGTGGTGTTGGCTTGGGCTGCCTACCCTGTTGAGAAGTTGTTGGAAAGAGCCCAGCACACCGTATAACAGCTTCTGCTGAGACTGTTGAATAATGGTTCGACTGTCTGCAATCCTGTAGTACTGTCGGCAGAGTTTGCGTCGGGTGATAGCCCTGGGCCTCCTTTTTATTTGTGTCATTGTAGATGTTCGCACTCCATTCTATAACAATACTGCAATTACACTGGGGGCCATCACCTTTTGAGGGGGCGACCGCCAAGACCTTTGAGCACCCGCTCCCCCCGTGGCTATTTGGTGTATTAACATTGCTTGTAAAATTTCAAGGCGAACCACACAGGTTTTGGGATCCCGTCTCCCACACTAAATGAACAAAACATTCACTGTGATCGATCCATAATATTGTGAGTACTTTCGAGGTTGCCAGCTGACTCAAGTGGTGCAGGCTATGAAGGATGGAGAGGAATAGAATACCTGTGTCTCTCCGGTCCAAATTCCCGTGCTATGCCATATGGAGCCAGCCTTGAGAGGCTCTTGAATCACGCTCGAGAGCCCTCTCTCAGTCAGCTCACTGTGTTTCAAATAGAGCTTCTATCAATAATGCAATTCCTTTTGATTCAAGCCGAAAGACGTCGTTTTTCGATGTGATTGGGGTTTGTTATAGTGTATTGTTATCAAGAGAGTTATTATCTTAAGTGCTTGTGCATGTATATTTTGTTTTGTAAATAATTGTTAGTAGATATTTTAGGCATGTGTGTTTTAGGTTTTGTTACCACCTCTATATAAGTGGAAAAGCTTAATCATAAGCCTGCTCTCATTACCCCATTGTAAACTAATTCGCCCAAATATAAATGTTTAGAGAATTGGTTGGCGGATTTTGAGTTGTGTGTGTGTCTATTATTGCCCTCTTCGTGACCCATACTAGCCCGCATGCATCTCTTACACCACTAATGAAGAGTTCTGTTAAGCCTCTTTCCAAGTTAGCAAAAGTCCTAGTAAATAACAGGCCTGCTATTTCTTTTTTGCCCCTGCCGAATACGTGGCAATCCCTTACAGAGACCTAGTTGTCTCGGGTCCCATTTACCAATCTACTGTCTCTTCTTCTTCTAGCCGCTGGTGAATCCAGAGGCTTCAGAACATGCGCACAGTTGCTGTGGGTAGCAGTATCCGTTCCCAAGTCCGCACGCATAGTCATATAGGCGTGGGCAGCCAGCTCTACCACATTCAGTTAAAGGCTGAACGCCACGCCCATATGCTTACGAGAACCCTATAGTACTGACCCAATTGATTAAAACCATCACAACATCAGCCCAGTATCTGTTCACTCTTAAGACTTGCCAGTCTGAGCATGAGGACCTGGCATCGACGGCTGGCAACTCGCTGTGTGGGCGAACTAGTGGAGAATAGATTCTTAATGTTTTCTCTGATACTTGTGCTGGTGCCTGCAGTGTCCCTGGGCAGTCTTAAGTATCTAGTGCGGGATACCAGGGCTGTTGTTGGATGGCTTGCAGTGGCAATGAGGGCGTAACCGTGCACCCCTAAATGCTGGCACTCTGTATCTCTTAGCAACATGATAGGGCCTGGATCCGCCCCCTGCGGCTGCAAAGGTGCCAGCCTCGAAGTAGTTTGGAGACAAAGGGATCTTAGTGATGCCTCCTCTGGCCCGGGAAAGGAGCTGAAGCAGAGAATGAGGGGACACGTAAGCGAGAGCGAGGGGAAGAGGAGTGAACGTTTTAGTCTGGGTAGGCTGGGAACCGGAATTAAGGAGGACAGAGGAGATGAAGGGCTAAGAACGTAGCAGGTCATGTGCCTCACCTGGCTTGCAACGTGGGGGTCTGGCTCACTCAACTGTCGGACCTGATGGGGTCCAGTTTCGCCTTGTTCACCTCCTCTTACTATAAGCTCGGTTTTTAGACCCCCTGCTTTCCGCTTAGTCACTTCGTGATATAAACCTCTCTGTGTGTGTCTGGTGGCTAGGTCTGAGTAGTCGTCATCAATGCACAGCAGAAGTGGGAGGGGTGTAGCAGGACCGCTGTGGTCTGTCTCTCTAGGACGCCAGGCCCGCTGGGGCGGTGCTCGCTGTGAAGAAAGGCCTGTCATCAGGTAAAATTGCCCCACTCTATGAACCTTAGCGTTTCGAGAAAGAATGGGGTACCAGCATGAATTCGCTCTAACTCAATTTACCAGCTAGTTACTTTGTTTACCACTGTCCATACCATAACACCCTAGGAATTTATCTGAGTGCTGGTACATTCTGATTTTCAGCTCGTGGTCCCGCCTAAAGACCGTTGCCGCGGCGGATCCTTCCCAAGATCACGCGAACAGACCACCTTCTGGATCTTATACGACAGAGGAAGAAGAAGTCCTTTCCTGCGCAGCGGCGCCTTGCCTCTCTTCCTATTGAAGAGTTTTTTGGAGGGCGTGGGATGATTTGGCTTATTCCCTCGACCATGGGTATACGCCTAGGAAGAATACAGATGAATGATATCACAAATCAATTAAGAATCTTAAACAAAGACCGATGGAGGAATGCACTGTTCGCGCGCCTCTTGCCTTTCTTCTCGTGGCGCCGCATTCGTCACGACTCTCTCCCTCGAGAGAGTACCAGGTATCCCTAGCACAGAGGGAGAGGATTTACCTTCTCTCTCCCCCTCTCGTCCTTTCTCGTGCCACAACCAATATCCGCTTGTGAATCCACATACCCGTCCCCTGGGGGTCTCCCACCAGAAATTAAACGGAAAAGACATCAAGGTTCTTAATACCAGTAAACTTTTTCAATTAAATGATGAGAAAAAACCAGTCAAAGAACAATTAATCTTTGTAAATAATTAAGACTCGGAATTGATATGTACCATGTGGTCTTTTCGCAAGACTATACAAATGGAAACGAGCTAGTGGAATACCCCCTCCAGCCTCAGTAATAACCAAGTACAAATTAAAAATCTTTCAGCAAAAATACAAATTTGAAAAGCACCCTTCCACGCCAAATAACAGAGAAGACTTTAGATACTCCTGCCAGCCAAATGCAACATTTGCAAATAAAGAAGAAAAACTAGCCTAACTCACGCCTTGATCTATACCTAGCTACACTAGCCCGGGGACGCCCCCACTATTCTGAGCTGATAAGAGCGCGAATTGAGAGATGTGGCCAGAGCAAACATGGTTTGAGCGTGACTGGTCACTCGCCACTCAGAACCAAATAAGAGAGAAAACACCAAATTCGTAACAAGCATGACAACAGAAAGCTTCCTCCCTCCCCAAGATCTGAAAGTTGTCCTGCCCCATGCGTGGCCTCCTCCTGGTCAGAAGGGTTGGTGACAGCACAGAAAGCTCACACTGAACTAGTTAACTCCCTTTTACACGTACAAAAGAGAGATAAGAAAGTAGGCCTCTCGGTCTCTCCATTAACACATCCTACCATGATCCTGCTTATCAGGACAGAAGGCACAGCAGAGGGGACAGAGGAGTGGCTGATGACTCCTATAAGGAAAGACGCCAGGAGGTGACACTGCGGCCGTGTGAGATCTATCGGCTGCGCGCTGCACACCAAGTCCTGCTCCTCCAAGGGAAGAGAGGCTGCCCAAAGTCCTGCCTGGCTTGTGGGCAGAGGCTGTCAGAGGCAAATCGCACGGGAGGATCTGTGACAGGCGTGTGCACCCCACTCACACACCGATCCAACCAACAGCCCAGAACTAACTCATCGCGGCCGGGACCTCAGAGTACATCCCTTTAATCCACTACACATAGCAGCCCTTATTGCGCTGTCAAGTCCCGTACAGGTACCCCCACAATAGCGCTGACCAGGCTTGCGTTTCATCACCCTCAGTCCACGTTCTCATCACCTACAAGCCGGTCCTTCACCCCACATACCCCTAGCATACTACCAGCTCCTGCTGTTCGCCTTACATCATCTAGCAGCCACTCTATCCCTAGGAGTACGTTACCCTCTGTCCCACATTTGTGTTTTTCAACTGCCTCCCCTTTAACCCTATACAATGGTCCCTCCCTGAGCTGACCACAACTCCAAACTGATCCCACCAAAACCCTCATACACATCCTCTGTCCTAACAGTCCCTCAATAACATCAGCTTACAGTTAGTTTTCCTCTAAATCGCTCTAAATTGCCGCCCTTGTCCGAAGTCCCACACAACCCCTCATATGAGCCCTTTATCAATACACCCCTTCATTGATCAGCACACCATCTAGTCCCCACAACAATCCCCATTACAACGCTCCTTTATCACCTATCATCTTCCCCTACTATATTACCGTCCGGTCACTATCAAAGACCTACAGGCCCTAACATCACACACCTTTTAATCCCTACATTGGGCTTTATGGGGGAGAGTTCCCTCAATCCACACTCACATCCCTCAGTCCCTACATTCCTCATCAAATGATTCAGCTCCTGCTATCTCCATTCACTTCTTCCCTCCATTTATGCGCGGCGGGATATGTCGTCTGTTATAACCACATAGCACCGGCCTCTATAGTCCATAATACCCCCCTAAATTACACCCATGGTCCACATACACCCCTTCATCATGCACCCCTCTATCCCTACACCCACTGCATACATCCCCTCTGTCCTCACACCCCCCTACATACACCCCGTTGTCAGCGCATAACAGATCCCAATCCACACCCCTCCTCGAGAGGTGCCCGTGAACGACCTCCCACACTACACTCCACTCACGCCGTCACACCACACATTGACCATCATTGGGTCTCGCTGGCACGTTTTTTCCACTTCACGCGTTCTATCCTACATCCACCACAATATAGCCCCATGAATCCTCGCCGAACACCCTCTAATCTACCAACCCCACACCACACCAGTAGGCACTCCTTCTGTGCGCCGAGATAGTCATAAACGTATAGCCTACCCACCTTCCCTGACACCGGGGAATTTACAGCGCCATCCCACATCCCATGTATTCACCCACGATACCTCTTTCTCTATGCTGGTCATGCACGCCCAAACAACCGGGCAGCTCTACTGTGCGCGCCAGACACTCCACATACATCCCATATTATCCTTGTCGTCCCTCTCACACATCACCTCTCTTACTAAGCTACACTGATCTAGGTTTATAGCCTGCCTTGTCCTCCTTTCGTCAGTGGCGTGGCAGGGCCACGGGCACAACCCAAATGGATAGTCCCCCATTTTGCGCTCGGGTATCTGATACACCGCAACGAGAGAGAGATGGGAATCTGACCAGCTCTCCATCCCCGAAGCCATGTCCCCTCCACATTCACGAGACGGCGCATACTACTCTTGTCCTGCCCAACACCAATTTTCTGGCTGAGTTACACTACCTGCCCCTGCTTGTTTTCCCTGACAAACCTCCTGCTGTTGTATTGAAATTTCTTTTAACTGTGATATAATTACTCCACCACTCTTGCCTCCTCACCCTCGGAGACCATTTTGCAATTAATAATCAAATTATTCCACTCTAAGATTTGGGCTCTGACTATTCTACAGACATGTGGTAGGGGCTGACTGCCGCATCATGCTCAATGACATTCTCGCTGCGCAAACTAGGCACGGGCTCCTGGCGTGCGAGCACGCACGGCCCCTACAATTCGTCGCCACATTCCCCTGAGTCCATAGCGAGCGCTGGGGACGAGGTCCAGTGTCAGGGACCGTGCTCTGCTCCTCAGTCAGTCTCTCCATTTGGGGAGCCGAGCGGAGGAGAGCCGAGGAAAGCAACGTTGAAGGCCCATCCGGGAGCCGCTCACCAGGCTACGACAAGAGATAGCAGTCTGATCCTAGGGAACTGGTTCTGCCGGGGAAACTTTGAGGCATCGTGATTGGGCAGTGACCTTCTCAAGCCGGCCAGTCAGGAGTCCCTGGGCGTGTGGTGATGCGGAACTGGAAGCCGCGCGGGATTTTCCACTAGAGGCTAGCCATCCTATTCCCCGTGCCAGCTCAAGTTGTGCTCGCGCGATTCGTCTCCGCCATAGGGCGGTCCCCAGGCGCTCGGGCTGGGAATGGACGTGGGCGGTCCCCAGGACCGCGGGCGGAGTCTAGTAGGCGCCCACGCCCGGGCCGACGGAAGGAAGCGATGTCATCACGATTGCGGGAGAGGCGTAGGTCCCCAGGGACCGTGGTCTGGGAATAATGGGCGGTCCATCACCCCCAGGGTCCGATATGTAGGAGGGGGGTCACTGCAAGGGCGTGGTGATCCCTAGGTGCACGGAATTCTTCTAGGCGGGACGTGTTCCAGCCCAGCCAAGCCCAGTGCAACTAGAGCTCTCGGGAGACCGGTCACTGGGCGTGCTCCTGCTCGTTTCAGTGGAGAGCGGTATTGAGTGAACTCATCACGCTCCCGGCATCTCTGCTCGGCGGAACGGGAGGCGCGGGTGGGCAGCGCCAATTGCATCGCCGTGGCACGTTTGTAGTCCAGGACCTCCGTGCTCCAAGCCGGTCACTGCTGCGTTGAGACGGAGGCGGCAGAGGCGCGAAGCCCCGGTGCGCGCCTGTGGCGTCACGGCGGTTGCGGCGCCCTCTATCCATGTCACGACCTGCTCGGGGTGAGGGTGCATTGGCTGGAGCGCCCAGGCCCTGGGCGCCGCCCCGTCCGGTCTCTCGGCAGCATGCTCCCGCTCCGGGGCGCCTCGGCCACGCGAACACCGTCACTGGGGGGGCCCTCCCGCCCAGTGCCATCCCCTTCCGTGACCCTGGGCCCCCCCGCGCCCAGACCCCAGAAGGACCAGGGTCAGCACACCCCGCCTCGCCCCCACCGGCTCTGCCGAAGAGAACCACTCGGAAGAACCCCACCGATGATAATTGAGACAGATTCCCTAAGGCACCTGTTCCGCGTTGCTTCGTGACAGCGCCAGTGCTCCGCCACGAGGCGGGCAGTCACAGCCCGCGCTGGTTCTTTGCACACCGCCGGACCAGAGGAGTTCGGTCTCACCCACACTCGGAGCTAGACTCATCAAGTCTCACACAAGCAATTTCCTTAGACACACTCAGTCCCACTCTTTCACTCACCAGTTCCCACAGCGTCCTAGGGATGACGAGTTATGAAAACTCAAGCACTCATTCAGCCACACATTCAACGCGAGTAAATAGAAAAAGGTTCTCAGACCGAATCCTGATCCCAAGTACCAAGCCCACAGACCCACGTACATATACCCCTCAGATCTTTACCGTCACAAATTCCAACGCTGGTTTGACCCAAATCCTTTAGAAATCATAAAATCTAAAGGTTTATTAATAGGGAAAAGAGGTAGAGAATGAGATAAGCTAACTATGAGTTAGAACGGAATCAAATTCACATCCACCGCTGATAGGCAAATCTAGTTCATGGCCCATTAGCACTGATCGGGATAGTAAAAGTCTAGCAAGGCGAAATTCACCGTCTCTGAAGAACGTCCCAGCTGATGGGTCATTCACAGTGCAATTTCTGGTTCATGTCGAGCCTTCAGTTTGTAGATCTCCTCCAGAGAGCAGAGAAGAGCGAGGTATTGGAAGGACAAACACAGGAGCGCTGCAAGCAGGCTTTTGGTGGTCTCACTTATGGTGAGGGCGTGAGGAGGGGGGAGGGGGTGAGGACACCTGTGTCTTGTTTCTTTGTTCGCCAAAGACAAGCTGTCGCATTCACATTGCAATGAAAAAAACCTCCTTAAGAGTCCCCTACCTGTCCATTAGGCAGCGCTCTGCCCATGCCCGATTAGTAAAGCCGCCTACTCTGTCTTTTCTCATTGGTCAATTGTAGGGTAGGCCATCTCAACCCGCCCTAGGCGAGGTCAGGGCGGCTAACAACTTGGGGCTTTACCATGCGTTAGTCTGGGGTACTCTCAGAAGCAGACGAGCAGCAGAGCGTTTGAAAATTTATAGACAGATGGTGAGACCTTGAGGGCAGATAATGTGAACATAAAATGAAATATCAAAAATGATGCATGCATACGCTGAGAGCAGCATCAACACACCATAAGCCAGCAACACCAGAACTTGGTTCTTAGACACCGCTAATGTCACCTCCTATTTAATACAATGATAGTGCTGCCAGATAATTATTAAATCATAGTGTAGCCTCTGAGTTGTCAACAATGGGCGTGAGTGAGAGAGGCACAGTTATGTTCATTAACGCACAATGGTAACAGCCACCTCTGGCACAGAGAGTGGCACAGCGGGGCTCACCACATTCACTCCCATCTCCTCCATCACTTATCCACTGCCCACACACCACCATCCAAGAAATCCCTGCCCCCGAAAGCACAGCAACCACATTTCTGGGTCGTTCTTTCACAGGAGTGAGAGTGGGGAGTGGTTGTGGTTGAGAACATAGCTGCTATTGTAGGGGACTCAGGCCACTGAGATGGTGGGCAGTATAATGGTGAGTGGATCTGGGTGGTGAGCACGCCGATGGGAGGGGAGGGCGTAACGTTGCTCCTGTACGCGGCATGTGGAGGGCCAGGCAGTGCTGCCTGTCCGATAAGAGGGGAATGCTGGACTGCATACATGATGGCCGGGTGCTGGATGGGATGTTCCCGGCATTCAGCTCTTATGTTCGGATTGGAGGGATGGGTTGGAGAGGCTGCTTTCTGTATGGTGATTGTAGGGATGGCCTGGTACGCGCGGGTGGTGCATCGCCAGGAGGTCGCAGATACGACGCTCTGTGGTTGGGATTGAGAGGGAATGGTTAGAATTGCTACTGCCGCTGGATTGGAGTGTGCTCGATATATAAGAATTGCTCCTTGTGTCATTGAATCGGAGTGGAATTGGCTGGACGCTCTGTCAGGCATGAGAGGGCTGGGTAGACCAGCGGTCTTGGTGGGATGTGAGGGATGGGTGTGACGCTCTATGTATGGGATGGACAGGTGTCATAAATAGATAGCCTAACGGTTAACTTGTTTCTTTCCACCTTATCAAGGCGTACAAAGACGAACCAAACACACTGACACAAGCCGACCAATCAGGAAACCGAATTTTTCAAAGCTCAGGGAGGGACATTTGGGATCTGATTTATAGTTCATGATCTCTATCAGCTTTATGAAAGGTTCTTTCTATCTTCCTAATCTTCTGTTTCCAATATTGTAAGTTAGCATGGTGTAGAAAACAATATGACGCTTCTTACTGTTTGTTTATTGTATTTACTATGTGTTGTAGCTTGCTGGAATGTTTCAATTTGGATATCTCTTATTATAAGTCAGAGACTTGTTATTCATATTTTTCTATATAATACAATAGTCCCTTGTATGCTCAGCTTGATGCAAGAGGATACAATTCTTATTGTCTTTTTTCTTTCTTTTTATATAAAGTTATTCTTTTCTAACACTTGTTTTGAGTTTTCTCCCTCTGAGGGATCAGGACTAAGGAACAAGGGGAAGGAAATTCTCTTTTGTGTTAGATCTAATAGGAGCGCGTTAAGATCATGCAGCACTCAGGGGAATTGTAGGAGGGAGGATAGAAGAGAGAATCATTTCTTTCCTTTTTTATTTGGGGTTTGTCTCTGTTGTGGAATAGAACGGAGCACATGCTTCTTGCTATTTGTTGATGTTAAAGAAATTTGCATTCATAATATCTCTCCCGAGTAGCCCGGGAAGTCTGGGTGGGAGAGAGAGGGGGAAGGGAAGTGGGTTATTTCCCTTTGTGGTTAGACTCAGGGCTTCTGAGTCTCGGGGTTCCCCAGAGAAGGTTTTGGGAGACCAGAGAGGGAGTCAGGCCCTGGAAATTCCTGGCTGGTGGCAGCGAGATCAAATCTGAGCTGGTAATTAAGCTTAGAGGGGTTCATGCTAGGCACCCACATTTTGGACGCTAAGGTCCAGATTTGGGAAAGAGGCTTATGATAGGAGGGATGGGTGGACGCTCTGTATGGGATGGAGGGATGTGTAGATGCTCTGTGCGGGATGGAGGAATGGGTAGATGCTCTGTGCGGGATGGAGGGACGGGTGGATCCTCTATATGGGATGGAAGGATGGGTAGACGCTCTGCGTGGGATGGAGGGATGGCTGGATGCTCTGCGTGGGATGGAGGGATGGGTAGATGCTCTGCGTGGGATGGAGAGCCAGGTAGATGCTCTGTGTGGGATGGAGGGATGGGCGGACGCTCTGTATGGGATGTAGGGATGGCTGGACGCTCTGCGTGGGATGGAGGGATGGGTAGATGCTCTGCGTGGGATGGAGGGCTGGACAGACGCTCTGTGTGGGATGGAGGGCCGGGTAGACGCTCTGTGCGGGCTGGAGGGATGGCTGGACGCTCTGCGTGGGATGGAGGGATGGGTAGATGCTCTGTGCGGGATGGAGGGCTGGGTAGACGCTCTGTGCGTGATGGAGGGATGGCTGGACGCTCTGCGTGGGATGGAGGGATGGGTAGATGCTCTGTGCAGGATGGAGGGCCAGGTAGACGCTCTGTGCAGGATGGTTGGATGGGTGAGGAGGGTGGCCATGGGGAGCACAAAGGCCCTGTGCCCCCTGCCAGACGCCTGGTGACACCCCACTGCTCGGGTACCGTGGTGCACAGCCTAGCTGGACCCAAGGGAGCAAATTTAAGGTTCCCCGAGGGCACAGCACAGTCACGGCAATGCCTGCAGTGCAGGATTGGGGGGTGTTACCAGTCCTGTAGTGAGGCAGGAGCCTGCGGGAACACTGCACTCATACGTTTGAGCTCAAGCACCCTGTAGGGGTGAGGTCCCACCGCATGGCGGATGCCTTTTCATAGATGCGCTGGAGGGGAATCACGCCGGAGGCCCAACATTCCCAGGGTCCCTAGCCTCTGCGTTTGGGGTCTGCAGCTCCACAAGCCAGGGTGCAGGGAGCAGAAGCCCTGTTGAGGGGTCAGACCCAAGCACCTCCACCCTGGCAGTCAGGCTGATGCCCAGAGCGCTCTCAGCTCTCCAGAGCTGGGCGGGGTGGTCACTCACATCCCCCCCACACTGCTCCCCCAGCTGCTATCCGCAGGCCAGCTGCCCTCCCCTCCCGCCTGGGGGTCTCCGGAGCGGCCTCCCCATGGCCTGCAGCACGGTTAATGCAGCAGCCACTGGATGGCAGCAGAGACTCGTACTCGAGCTGTGGGGGTTCAGGAAGGGATTGCAGGGCCTGCAGAGCGGGGCGCGGGGCTCGCCTGAGATCCAGCCCAAATGTCCTTTCTCAGGGGCCCTCATGACACCTCTTTAGTCCTGGTTCCCATGCCTTACCCCTCCCCCACCAGGGAGTCACACCCCTCAGCTCGTCCAGCACCCCCAGGCTGCCCCAGGGCCCTCACCTTCCCCTTGAAAAGCTAGCTCCCCATCTCCACGTTCCCCAGCGCCCCCAAGGCACCCTGCGTGACTCAGTCGCTGTGTGTTCAGTCTCCGTGGCCCAGCAGCGCCTGGCCTCTCTGCTGGCTCTGTCCAGTCAGGGCAGAGCACAGGGCTCAGTGTGTGATCTAGGAGCCGAGACCCCCAAACAGCCCATAATGTCTGCTGAACGGAGCAGGATTCACGTAGGCGCCTACAGGGAAAGGCCCCAGCTACAGCTTGGTAGCAGGGCCCCGTACCGGATACTAAGATACGGGGGAGCCTCAGCGAGCAACTCGAATACAAAATCCCCCAGTGGCAGAGCACGACGTCCCAGGGCCAGACGCACTGGGGACAGGCCAGCCTTCAGCTCCATCAGCACGTTAGATTTTCCCATGGGAGTTGCCAGTAGTTTGAACCCCATGATATGCTACAGCCCGGCCAGACTGTTTCCTCCAGGGGCTCTGCCTAGACTGAGGGCTCCAAGCACCCCAGCTCCCCAGAGACCCCCTGGCAGGTCCCCAAAAGGCTAGGGCGGTTGCTGGGATCCACTGGCAGCAGAACAAGCCAGGGCAGCTCCTGCCCTGCGGGAGGCCTGTGACGTTATTGATATAAATTGGGACAATATAGAACATGGGTTGCAAACAAGGTTCTGTAGTGGCACCAAATCCTATGTAAAGGGGGTCATATAAGGTGTCTAAGACCAGGTTATGGGTTACTGGTTATGATTATGCTGTCTGTGTGTCTGTATCATTTTGTAGTTGAAGTTATGAATATTGGCTGTGTATGGTCTTATCTTCAACTGGTTCTGTCTTACTGCCGAAAAGTCTCAACCAACTTGGTGTCGGCTTCTGCTTAGTCCTGCTGATGGCCATTAAGGACCATCAACTACACAACTGACCCATGAGGCAGGCACGGATCACGCCTTGTGACTAGCACGAGTGCAAGAACTGTTGCCCATGTGACTGCGGAACTCATTTTGCTGTAACTTTCCACAGTAGAACAAAGGAGTGCTTCTTACACCTGGAAAATCTATATAAGGCGGAAGGCCTCAATCTCCATTTGTCTTCAATCCTGCTTCTTAACTCTGGAGGGACTTTGCTGCAAGCTAAGCTCTACACAAGGGACTGAATGGACCATCCCAGCGGGGGATGATCAGAGAGTGCAAATTTAACCGCCAGTTCTACTTCATCTCTGCTAACAAGCCTTGAACGTAAGGACCTTTGGCCATCTACTGTATGGTAATTGATCAGTTTAACCAATTCTAGCTCTCACCCTATCTTTTTTCCTTTGTATGAATAAACCCCCTGTTAGATTTAGATTCTAAAGGCACTGGCAACGCCGTGATTTGTGTAAGATCTAGGGTATATTGACCTGGTCTGCGGGCTTGGTCCTGTTGGATCGGGAGAATCTTTTCTTTTACTGGGGTGTTGGTTTTCATAACCATTCATCCCCAGGACGTGTGGGACTGGTGGTGATACTGGGAGACTGGAGTGTCTAAGGAAATTGCTTGTGTGACTTGCAGTTAGCCAGTGGGGTGAAACTGAAGTCTTTTGTCTGGCTGGTTTGGTTTGCCTTAGAGGTGGAAAAACCCCAGCCTTGGGCTGTGACTGCCCTGTTTGAGCAATTGGTCCTGATTTGGCACTCTCAGCTGGGTCCCGCCAGAACCACATTGTCACAGTGGCGTAGTCGGCCGGATCCACAGAACCAGGTCAATCAAGCTTTGGGTCAGAACCCCACGCTATCCAAATCTGAATTTTTGTATTGAGAGTTTGGTTGGTTAAAGATCAGTGACCATGAGCCAGAAAGCATCAGCAAAAGCAATGAAACTGCAAGCCTTGATGGACAGCCTCCAGTTTGAACATGAGCAAAAACTGGCAGAAATTCGAATGAAGGAGAAGCAAGCCTTGGCCCAGCTGGAGGAAGAGGCTGCTGAAAGAAAGAAGGAGGCTGAGGTGAGAGAAGAAAAATCTCGTAAGAGGCGTCGAGCTGCTGGCTGCTGAGGAGAAAACTTGACAGATGCAACAAGAAACTGCTAGACTTTGGCTCCAAGTCAAAAAAGCAAGGGAAGAACATCAGAAACTGTATCCTCTTGACAATCCAATTTATAACTATGTTGATATGTGGTATTACTCTGGGCAGTTTTCTGTGTGTAACCAGTTTTGCTGTGGCCAGGGAGAGGGGAAGTCTAACCTGGTGGGTAATAGCTGTTTGTCTGTTCAAGAAAGCAGTGTGTCTGTGAATGGAGTTTCTGAATGTCTGTCTGATGTCTCAGAAGTGAATCTGGAGTTAGATCAAGAGCAAAAAAATCTCATTGGAGAGGAAAATGTTTCTCAGGTGGAAGCCCTAACTGAGGAAGGAGAGGGTAGATTTGGGATGGGTGATGGATTGTTGGCTAGTGCAGCCTGTAAAAGTGAACCTAAAATGAGTAACTGTGATTTGCTGGAAGTAGCTCAGTGTAGTGAAAAAAGCAGCAGTTTATCTGTTGGAAGTGGCAATGTGCCTGGTAGGGAAAGTTTGGAGAAGCCTAGGCAGCCTTGTGAGCTGATGGCTTTGTCTAGTCAGCAGTGTGGGAAGACAAGGACAGTGGAGGATGAGTGTCCCTATCTCTTACCTGTTTCCTGTGTGGAGAAATGTGACAGTGAAGGAAATGTGCCTGTGTCTGTCAGGGATATTGACTTGCCTATGGAGGAGGTTACCTCGGTCTCCAAGCAGTTGTCTGTGAACAGCCCTGTGTGCTGGGACAAGGGAAAGGAAATCCCAAGCTGTGTGTCTGGTGAAGGAGAATGTGTCTCCAGCTCTTCTGTGTCTGTGGAGCAGACAGAAGGTGCCTTTCAGCCTGTGACGGTTGAGGGGGATTCAGTTGTCTCGGAGTTGGTTGTAAATACAGCTAAAGCCCAGGAAGGGAATGGTCCTAAGTTTGTGTCTGCTGGGGAGAATGACACTGTAACTAGGTTGCATCCAGTTAGTGTCTTAGCAAAATCCCAGAGACCAGACAATTCTGGTGCTTGTAGTTTGCCAGTTGCTAATGTGTGTTTGGAAAAGGAGGTAGCAGCTCTGTCTGAGCAGGGTGATACCCTAGCCAGGGCACAAGGAAATTTGATTATGTTACCCACTGACGGTTTAACAACTTGTAACAAGGAGGAAATAATTCCTAAACTTGTGTGTGTTGAGCCTGACAACTTGCAGGTTGCCAGCGACTATGAGGAAAGTTGCAGAGGGAAGGAGAGTACCTCTAACCTTTTATCTAGGGAGTCTATGAGTTTGCTTGAAAAGAAATTGTGTAGAAATCTGCCTGATGGGCCAGAAGTGATTCTGGATGTAAGTAAGACCCAAAAAGAGTCTGTTGTGGCTCAGGAAAGTGTTCCTTTACAGCAAGCCCTAGATGAAGAGGTTAAGGGCAGAATTTCTGAGAGGGGTGAATTGCTGTTTAAAGAATCTCATGGGAAAAGGAATCCTCAGGGTAATCTGTGCAAGCAGTTTGCTGCAACTGAAGGGTGTGAAAGTGATTAACAAAGAAAAGCTCAGTCAACATCCAGAAATTTCTGTGTGAATGGATCCACGACTTCCTTTTGAAAGATCAGGGAGCTTTGAGAAAGTCTCAGAAAGAGTAAAGCGTTAAGAAGGGAGAGTTAAGCCTAGCCCTGTAAACAAGTGGCTGTTGTGGCCAGCTGTTGAAAAACAAATGGTGTGGACAAAATGTCTCATCTGTTGCTGTGAGTAGCAGTCTCTCAAAACTAAGGGCTGCTAACATAAGAAATTTCAAAAGCGGCTGCCACAGCAGCGCGCGGAGCAACTGTCGCGGCAGCGCTTGAGTGTGAGTGTAGTCAAGCGCAAGGCGCTGGAAGAAGCTCCCAGCCGGCATGTAAACCCATCCTTTATGGTTAAGCGTGCAAGGCGCTGGGAGCGTCTCCCAGCGCTAGCCGCCCTGATTACACGACACTTTACAGGCTATAATCTGCGAGCGCTAAGGGGTGGTTTTCGACACCCTGAGCGCGAAAGTTGCAGCACTGTACAAGACCAATGTAGCCATAGCCTAAGAAAGATTTGTTGCTGGTTTCAGAACTAAACAGTTATGCTGAAATGCTTGAGGAATGCCAGGGAAAGCAAGCAAACCTCCCCCTCCACTATTAAAATTGTGGGTCTCGTAAAACAAAGGTCCAGCCTGGAATGGCAGCAGCTGAAAAATCTAAAAGCTAGTGCTGTTGATGCAAATACCTGATTGGCAAGGAGAAGAAGACTTCTAATAGCCGTTAGCAAAGAGAGCCCACCCATCAGCCAGGAAATTAGTAAGCGGGAGAAAATCAAAGGGTAATCCTCAGGACAATGAAAAGAGAAAACTCAGTTTGCAAAGAACAACAGATAACACAAAATTCCTAAACGCACCAAGGATTAATCCAAGGTGTGGCCGAACAAACAGATTGAATGGCACTCAATAAATTTGTTGTTCTTGCAAGGTAATTTTTTGTAAACCAAATGTTGCTGTTACCAAAGAAAATTGTAAAAGAAATGGTACAATGTGCCAGTCCTGTGGAAAGTCCTGAAACGTGGTTGAAAGCACAACATGAGAACACAACTTTATGTGAAAAGGCCTTGCTATACTGAGTTTTCACTGCTACTCTGTAAAACAGCACTGAAACTTCACAGAAAAGAAAAAGACATTCCAACCTGAGCTGTAGAAAAAGGAAACCGAGGCACACACCATATTGATGCACGGCTAAATGCAAGATCC
>NC_133773.1:146858100-146881346 GCF_003597395.2 Chelonoidis abingdonii | reverse complement strand
GCTGGCATGGTCCCTGGGCACCACGCTGGGTGTGTCTGATATGGCAGTGTCGCCCAGCCCCTGTGCGCTGGCTTTGGGCCCTTCTCCTGGCATCAGGTGGCAGGTGGGGTCTGTGGAGCGAGGCAGGCTGGGGTAGGTGCAGGCTGGCGATGGGCATGGAAAGCTGGGCTGGCTGCAGTGTGACCACCCAGCACAACACTCTGCTTCGGGCAACAGAACCGCCAGCATGGCCCATGGCCGGCCACGCCACCCTGGGGGGCAGGGCACAGGCGCTCCATTCCCCCAATGGTCCATGCCCGACTGAGCCACCTGGGGGCAGGGCCACAGATGCTTCCATTCCCCCCGCCTATGGCCCCGCCCAATCCGAGCTACCCTGGGAGGGCAAGGCACAGACACTCTGTTCCCCGCCCAGGCCCAGCCGAGCACCCTGGGGGGGGAAGGGCATGGACGCTCCGTCGCACCCCATGCCCGTGCTCGGTCCGAGCCACCCTGGGGGCAGGGCACAGGCGCTCTGTTCCCACAGCTCCATGGCCCGTGCTCGGCCAACCACCCTGGGGAGGCAGAGCACAGACGCCCATTCCCCCCTCATGTGGCCCATGCTCAGCCGAGCACCCTGGGTGGGAGCAGGGCACAGACGGTCCCATTCCCTCTCCTGCCCATGCTCGCCTGAGCCACCTGGGCGGGGCAGGGCACAGACGCTCGTCCCCCGCCCCCCGGTCCCGTGCTCGCCAAGCCACCCTGGGAGGCAGGGCACAGAACGCTCTCTTCCCCCCCCCGGCCTGTGCCTCAGTCGAGCCACTTGGGGGGGCAGGGGCGCAGACGCTTTGTTCCGCCCCTACCATGGCCTGTGATTCGGCCAATGCCACCCTGGGGAGGCAGCGCACAAGACGCTCATTCCCCCCTCAGGCCCCATTGCTCGCCAGCCCCCCTGCGAGGCAGGGCCTAGACGCTCCCGTCCCCAAGGGCCCCCCCCCGGTTTTTGGGCCCCTCAACAAGCCCCCAAGCCACCCGGGAGGCAGGGCATGGAACGCTCTGTTCCCCCCCCCGGCCCGGTTCGGCAAGCACCGGGAGGAGGGCACAGACGCTCCTGTCCCACACCCCCGCCCCATGGCTGAGCTGCCTCGGGGCAGGGCACACATACTTGGTCCCTGTCTCCTGGCCCGGCCAGCCAGAGCTGCCCCCATGGTTGCATCTCTCGGCGTCTCTGTCTCTAGGTGGAGGAGTTGTTGCGCACTTGACTTTGCGTCTGGAGGAAAGCGGTACATGCCAGTTGGATCAGCCACAGGAAAATCCCGCATCTTGGATTGTTTTCGCGAGGCATCGTACCGGGACCAGGATGGGCGGATCAGCCAGCGGAGTTCATCCAGAGCGTTCCTCTTCCAGTGCAGGGGTCCGGGCCCTGGAGTTGGGCAGGGGGAGTCCCTCCAGGGTCTGGGGAGCCGGGTCCAGTTGACCTGATGTGATACAAGCGCACCTCCCTGCATCAACCGATGGTTCCATGGTGACTAGAAGGCTATCATGGGGGAGTGATGTTGGAAGGGTTGTAAAGGGCACGAGTCATGAAACTCACGAGATGTGCCCACTGCGTGGCCCCGTGGGTCTGTGGGGGTGCCCCTTCCAGGCAATAGCCCTCTCGAGGGTCCTCTCTCTCTCGGGGCAGGCCCCATCCAACCTCCTGGGGCCGCACCTCTTTGAGCCTTAGCAGTCTTGGTCTCTGACATGGGGCCCCCTCAGGGAGTCCACGGCTCTTGACCCCCCAAGCTCCTCACCCCCAAAGGGGTGTGATACAACCGTGTCCTAGCCCGGAAGTGACTCTCCAGCCAGCGTAAAACAGAGGGTTTATGAGATTGAACCCAGCACAGGAAACTCCGGGCCTCAAGCTGGCCTGCCCTCAGCCCAGCAACATCCAGGTGGGCTCTGCCTGCTCCCCCCTCCAGTCCAAGCCCCCTGCTTCCCCAGCTGGCCTCCGATATCCCAGCCCCAAGCCCCGCCTCTGGCCATCTGGCTTCTCTCCAGGTAAAAAGGGTTGTAAAACAGGAAAAGGCCTGGTCTCCTACTCCTCTCAACCTGCCCTGGCCCGTCTGACTGGAGCTGGCTGGTCAAGTCACGGGGTCCCTCTCATTGCAGCATTATCCTCTGCTGGCCAGAACTGGCTGTGTCTCCCTGAAGCTGGGTCCTCCGGTCCCAGGTCCACCAGTACGCGTGGTTCCATCCCGCGCAGCCATCAGCGGGTTCGAGCCCTCCCGGTCCTGTTGCCAACAAACTCCCTCTCCCTCACCTCATTAAACCCGTAACACCCAGGGACACTGAGTCCACCCCCTGCATGCATACCACTGGAAAACACAAAGAAACCCCAAGAAAACCCCCCGACTTCGTCACAGGCAGATACTGCAGCGGTGGTGGGAGGGGGAGGGTCCCTGAAATTTGGAGAAGTTTCTCCCTCCAGGAAGGCTGGGGCAGGGAGACCCAGACAGAGCTGGGGAGCTGCCCGTGTTTGCAGGGGAAGCCGCTGCAGGGACACTGAAGTTTTCTGACAAGGCGCTCCCCCTCCCCAGAATTTCCCATCTAATGTCTGACGATGAGCGCCGTGGCCAGTATCTTTGATATGAACAGTGATGGCTTCATTGATTACACGAGTCACAAGTGTCTGCAGCCCACCGGCGACCCGCTGCGGAGGGTCGCTGACGGCTGACCAGATCAGGACAGGTAATGGCAAGCACGGACTGGGCATGTGACAAACGGGGAGTGTCCTCATGTTTTCTCTGAATACATGTTGGCGCATCAGTGCCCCTAGCAGTCTAATATCTAGGTGGTGGAATAAGGGTGGTGATTGCTGCAGAGCAAAGGCAGCCAACCTAAATGCCTGGCACTCTGTCTCCTACAACTGATGGCCTGGGCCCCTTCCTCTGCAAAGGTGGCAATGAAGTGTTGGAGACAAAGGGATCAGGTGACCTCCTGGCCCGGGAAAGGGGCTAGCACAGAAGGAGGGCTGGAGGGGGTTGTTAGGCTGGAGCTGGCTGGGGACAAGGAGTGAATGCAAACATCGGGGGTCTGGCGTCACGTGCTCCCAAGAATGGACCCAGCCGAGGGGTCGCTCGATGGTACCTAGGAAGCTTCTGGTTAACCCTGTTCCTGTCATCTGGAATAACCACTCTGTGTTATGGCTGGCTGAGAGTCAACTCTGACTGCAAGCGGGGGTGCAGGACCGCTGTGGCTCCCAGACCGCCGGGGCAAGCTCGCTGGGGGAAGCGCACGGAGAGCAGAGGAGCTGAAGTGCTCAAGGAGAGACCCAGAAGGAAGCTGTGTGAGCCTTCTTGCCCTGGAAAACATCCTAACTCCGAGGGAGAGAAGGCTCCCCAAAGGCCTGACTGGCTTTGTTGGGGAGCAGTTCACAGCAACGCCCGGGGACTCCCGTGACAACTGTTGGCAGCGGTGGGGATGTAACTTGCACCCACGAATGGCACTTCTTGGCAGAAATGACTGGGGAGCAAGTAAAAACAAAGGAGCAATAATGAGGAACCAGTGCCATTGCTGAAGGCTCCAGTAAGAGTGGACGGTTCAGGGGGCAGTTAACCTCTGGGAGTTGTGACCAGCGAGAAGGAGTGTTTGAGTAACGGGTCTACTGAGGACTGCAGCGAGTGGTCTCAGGGTGGAGAGCTTGCGCTCAAAAGCCCTGGATAGAGCAGATTTTGCAGTAGCTAGGTGTTCCCCTTAGGATTGGCAGGAGCAGTCCCAGGGGCGAGGAGTCTGCAGCTCGAACCCGGCAAAGAGATGGTGACCCCAAAGAAGGCTGGCACAACCAGGGGTTCTCCTGGAAACCCATGGGGGAGGCAAGAAACACAGCCCTCTGTCCAGAAGCAACTTGGGAATCGGTGGGAAGTGAAATGGCGCCATCACCAGCTCCTTAAGAAGGACATTGTGAGCTGTGCACAAAGAGAGGATACGCATGGGGGAGGTTCACCAAGGCCCAGTAATCCCGTGCAAGTTGGAGGAGGAGGACCACTCTGAGGAGCAGAATTCGACCCAGATGGGCTACAAGAGAATGTGGAGCAGCTGGAGCAGCAAAGCCAGCATCCCGAGAAGTCCTGGTCCCCAACCAGACGGGCGTTCACGACTGGTTCTCCCATCCGGGACGGAGACGATGGGATTGAGCAGAGCCCGAGAGAGTCGGAGGACGCATAAATAGAGCAGAGCCCGAGGAAAAGATGCAGCATGGACTGGCAATTGGTGGGAGCGAGAGAACATAGGGGGCTGCCCAGGGTCCAGTGGGGAAACACGCTCTGGGTGCGAGCCCTGGAACAGAGCGGAACGTGGTGGTGCAGCCGCAGATGCCTGAGGCTGTGGGACCTGGGTGAAGTCCCGGGTGAAGCCCTCGCCCCTGCCTAGGCTCGGATCCTGTGCAGACACCCGGAGGGTCGGGCTGCCTGGTGTTGGGTCCTGCAGGATACAGGCTGGGAGCCCGTTGGGAGGGTGACTTTGAATTTGGATCCAGGGAACCAATTGGCTGTGATGGAGGCAGTGAAAATGCCAAATGACCTGGCTGCAGGGGAGGGCTGCTTGGACTAGGATACCTTGCGGACCTGTAACCAGCCCCCTGGTACTGAGGGGAGGGATAGATGCTCCCTGCCCCCTGCACACGCGGAGCAGGGGGCTCAACTGGTCGGATGCGGGACCAGAGCAGAGAGCTCGCTGCCTGCCCCCCTGGGAAGCCAGGCATTGCTGCAGGGGGGACGAGAACCCAGCTGAGTGGGTGGACACCAGGCAGGGCAGTGGACGATGTGGTTCTGGCGGACCCAACTGAGAGTGCAAATCAGGACCCATTGCATAAACAGGGCAGTCACAGCCAAGGCTGGGTTTTTCCACCGTCTAAGGCAAAACCAAACCAGCCAGACAAAAGAATATCGGTTTGTACGCCCACTCGCTAACCTGCAAGTCAACAAGCAATTTCCTTAAACACTCAGTCTTCCCATATCAACCCAGTCTCACCCGTCCTGAGGATGAATGGTTTCGAAAACGCAACACCCCCAAAGTGAAGAAAACAGGTTCCTCCCCATCCCCAAGGAGCCAAGGCCCAGACCCAGTAATAAGTTATTAGAGATATTTCCGAAACACATTCACCGGCCCCGCCAGTACTTGGAGTGAGCCGAGTGGCTCCACGCGCCATACGGGGAGGGCGGGAAAACCCTACAACCCCCTACTAAACTACACCCTGCAGTCCTGAACCCACCGATCTGGATTCACCTCGTGAGGGTCACCCTGTCCCATTACCCGGCCACGCTTTGCCTAATCATGACTAGGTTAACCATTAGAGAAGCGATGTACCCTCAACTGCTCCCTACATACTTACCACCACCTTACACCCCGCATTGGGACATTACAGAACTGTATGTACTAATGCTAACCCCATAACCAAATACCAGCGTCTCCCCATACTCTGTGTGTGCCCCGATGACAATGAACTGACATGCCAAACTCTGTGTCACTCTATTTAAATATATACACATCAGATCTACCACAAATCACGGCGTTGCCAATGCCTATTTAGAATCTAAAATCTAACAGGGGTTTATTCATCAAAAGGAAAAAGATAGGGTGAGAGCTAGAATTGGTAAACTGAATCAATTCCATCAGGTAATGGCAAAGGTCTTGTTCAGGCTTGTTAGCAGGATGGAGTAGAACTGGCAGGTTAAAATTTGACTCTCTGAGAGCATCCCCCGCTGGGATGGGTCATCAGTCCCTTGTAGTAGGCTTGAGCTTGTCAGCAAAGTCCTCCAGAGTAAGAACAGGATTTGAGACAAATGGAGATGCTAGGCCTCTCGCCTTATATTAGCATTTCGCAGGATGTAAGCACACTCCTTGTTCCTACTGTGGAAAGTTACAGCAAAAGTGAGTTTGCAGTCACATGGGCAACGTTTTGCTCATCGTCCATGAGTCACAGGGGTATCCCTGCCTTCAGTGTCAATTGTGTATATGATGGTCCTTAAATGGCCATCAGCAGGCTAAGCTGAAGCTGACCACTTGCTGGCGGATTCAATTCCCAGTAACCACAGCACAAGTTTGAAAGACGGATAGGTATACGCCATAGTCTAAACCACTGACAAAATGACACAGACATACAACAGCATAATCATGAACAGTACCGATAACCTGGTCTACACTATAACTGACCCACTTTACATAGGATTTTGGTGCCATTAGAACATTGATTGCAACCCGTGTTCTATATTGGTCCCAGTTATATAATAACGTCACACCCCAATGCAAATTGATTCCAGGAAGATGGACAAGACATCAAACTGACGGCATCCAAGGAGCTCCCCATCCCTGGGTCGTCTCACTACAGCCAGTGGTGGGTTAGAAGCCAATCAGTGTAAATACAGAAATGGTTTACCAAACTGATGGTTCATAACATATTGATCTCTTTACTAAACTTAAAGGTAAAAGCTAGTTTGAACCACAGGGATTGGATCTGCTCTTGCAGCAGGATTCCCTGTAGGTCTAATAATGATCCTGCCAAGAAGCTAAAAGAAAACTAGCTAGTTTATCTATACAAGCTTCTGGCCAACTGTGGAATCCCAACTACATTAAATCAACAATGATACTAATGTTGTTCACAGTAGAGGAATCTTGGCATTTAGCCATAGCAATCAATATGGGTAAGTGGTGCCTCAGTTTCCCCTTTCCTAAGTGCCACATCAGCTCTGGAATGTCTTTCCCTGTGAAAGTTTCAATACTGTGTACAGTCATTATCTGTGAAACCATTAGCATAGCAAAGGCTTTAACATAAGGTGTGTTCTCATGTGCGCTTCAGCACGTCAGGGACTTTCCAAAGGACTGGGCACATTGCAAGTCTTCAGCTTCTTGGTAATCAGCAAGAACATTAGTGACAAAAATCACTATAGCAAATAACAGCAATTCATTGCAAGTGTCGCATCTACAATCCCTGTTTGTTACAACCTTGATTAATAACGATTGAAGTCTGGAATTTCTAGGGTTAACATTTGCTTCCCTTGCAAAGTTCAGTCTCTTTCTCCTGTCCTGCCAAGGGAAAAAAAAAAAAAAAATCAAATCCTGATCCTCTGCTTAACCAAATTCACTGCTGCTGGGTGGGCCTCCTGTGCTACCAGCTATAGCAACGTCTTTCTTCTCCTGCAGCCAGTAATTTGCATCAACAAGACACATTTAGATTTCAGCTGCTAGCAGATTCCAAAGGCTGGATCTGTCTAACAGAGACCCACCACCGAAATGTAAATAGTTGGAGTAATAGGCTTGCCTACACTACAGTTGCATCGGGTCGCTGGCAGTTACAGCCTGTGGCGTACAGCTGTGTACTGCCAGCGCGGGCAGGTGTCACACTGACACGACCAGCGCTGCAGTGTGTCCACTCACTTAGCAAGTTCAGTGCTGTGTGAGTGGTGCATTGTGGGCACTGATCGCCACAGAGCACCTCGTCATTTTGTCGCTGTGGGTGTGGGAAGGGGACGGAAGGGTGCGGGTCTTTCCGCTTCCCTGTTCAACAATCCCGTGCTCCAAGGAAGTCAGACCCCACGCCTAAGAGGGCCCTCGCACTGGATGATACGCGGGCATCGCTACTCCTTAGGCCCTTTTAAATTTTTTTTTTTTTTAAACTTACCGTCCAGCTGCGGTCTGCTCCAAGGTCACGCTCTTAAAGTGAGCGCCGCGGAGCGCGGCATGGCCCCGCTCTCCCAGCTAGAGCTCCACGCGGGCTGCAAGGGCTTGCGGTCGCTCCGGCCGGGGCTCCACCATGAAGCGAGCGGCGGGCTTGTCGGCTCTCAGCCGGAGAGCGGAGTCGCGGAGCGTGCCGCAGCTGCCGCCGGCGCGCAAAGCCCCGCTCTCCTCCCGCAGCTCCGCCGGAGCGCGGCAAGCCCGCTCTCCCGTCTGAGCTCCGGCCCTTAATAGCCCCCCGAGCCCTGGGCAGTTGAAGGGGGTATTTAAAAGTCCTGGGGCCCAGTGCCTCTGCCACCCCGGTCCTCATAATGGCTGCCGGACCCCACCTCATCCCTTGCCATCCCCAGCGTTCCCAGCAGCTATTTAAAAAAGGTCCCGAACAGAAGGGGTTTGGGGCACTTAAAGGGCTGGGTCAGCTGCCTCTGCTGCACCAGTACCTGCCACACCAGCCACCCCCCCCTGCCTGCAGCCACTCTGCACCCCGGCCCACACCACCTCTATTCTGCCAACACCTGCTGTTTCCTGTGTCCAGCAACCTGCCAACTCCCCTGCAGCCCGCCCAAAGCAGCCAGCCCCCACACACGCTGCCCGTACCAGCTCTGCACACTCTGCCCAGCCGCACCCCCTGCCCTGTTCCAGTCAACCCCTGCTGCACCCCACTGCTGAAGCCAGCCCGCCCACACCCCTTGTCGCCAACCAGCCCACATCCTTGCCCGCTGCAGCCAGACCCTATCCGTCCAGTCAGCCCCTGCCTGCCTCAGCCAGCCCGCCATGTCACTGCTGCCTGCAGTTTCCAGGGCAGTAACACCTGCAGGAGCAGCTGAACCAACACATGCACACCCCAAGGAGTGCGGGGAACCACACTGTAAACCAGCAGTCATTAATAACCAATCAACAGCATATATGATGCAATGTATATAATTTTTTATTCAAAGTTATGGAAGAGTAAAATATACATGAAAGAAATGACAGAGGCTTTTTTTTTTCCACTTTTTTTTTTTAAGTCATTCCCTGCCAATCTGTGCTTCTCTTGGTAGTCATTCTTTTCCTTGGCCAGCCTTTCCTTATCTTGGCAGCGCTGTCTTTTTCAATGGTTTCCTTATCCTCCAGTCTTGCAACTTTTATCTTTCTGTGGAAATACAGGATTCATAAACTGCTTTCAACCATCTCTCTTAGTCCTTCCCTTGGTTTTTTTCTTAAGCTTTGCAGTCTTCAGAAGTCTGAACATGATGGAGCAGTATTCCAGGTCACTTAAAAAAAAAAAACAGAGATATAACTGTTAATACAGAGCCCTGGGATTGTTTTTAAGATTTTGTAGCATCATTTAACACATTCTGCATAGCACATGAGAGGCCGCAGCTGCAGATAGAGATGGCGAGTTTCCCCACAGCGGCTCAACAAGTATAAGGGGGGGGCTGCCTCGTGGCTTCCCTGGAAGGGGTGGGGGTGGGGGTGATTCACTGTGGAAGCATTGGGGTTTCTGTGACTTGTGGAAAGCAAGAGCAGGCTACAGGGAAATCAATGGGTTAATTCCACATACTAGGCATGCTTGCAGGCGCCATAAAGCCCCCCGTTCCCAAAACATTCAATCCTATAATAAAAGCTTCTTTACCAGGAACAGGCTCCTCTGCTGGTCCTCACTACCCAAGTCCCAGCGTGCGACTGGCTAGCTTCTTCTGGCTGGAAAATAGCTCCGCCTGCATGACTCCTGGAGTCTCCAAACACCGGCAGTAGCCTCCCTCTCAGTTCCTCTACACCCTCACCCCTCCCTTTCCAGGCTCTGATTCAGCAGTGGAGTGCAAAGCACTGAGCCAAAAGAGGCTGAAAAGGAATGCTGATAAGTCCTAAATACGCCCAACGAGAGGCCAATAAAACGCTGGGAGTGTCCACACCTGATGACCAGCGCTGCAATCACCAACGCGGTCTCGCTACAACTCGGAAGCAGACCCAGGTGTAACAGCCAGCGCTCAAACAGGGATTTGCAAACCCTGGCTGAGCTTTTAAGTGTAGACACCTCTAATGCAGCACTGAACCCCCCTCGCCAGTCTGCAACTTGCAAGTGTAGCCAAGCCCTAAGAGTCCTGCTGCTCTTCCCTGCACTCTAAGTCTTTCAGTCCATAAAACCTTTAGCTCTGAAACACCCAGCAACCCAATCTGTCACTAGATCCTGCCACACAACGACTGCTCACTCACAGAAACTAGCATGGAGACATTCCCTGTACCAACACCGATTGTCTTCCCAGCAAGCTGGCCACACAACAGCCAACGGTTATAGGGCTGCTTAACTTTCTTAACAGCTTCTACCCTCTGAGACTTCTCAAGCTACCCCCATGATCTTTCAAAAGGAAAGTCAGTGGATTCATTCAACCAGAAGAATTTCTGGCTTGGAACTGAACTCCTTGATTAAATCACTTTTCTGGCTGGTTTGGTTTGCCTTAGAGGTGGAAAAACCCCAGCCTGGGGCTGTGACTGCCCTGTTTGAGCAATTGGTCCTGATATGGCACTCTCAGTTGGGTCCCGCCAGAACCGCGTCGTCACAAGGCCCAAATCTAGCTCCATCTTCCAAGCCTCGCTTCCCACCTGCAACCAGCACCAAAAGAGCAGACACACCAACGGCCTTCATGATAATCCGTCAAACTGTTTAGTACTTGAGTGATTCCTTCTGGGGAACAGCTGCAGCATCCAGCAACAGTGACAAAATAGAAATAAAAATCTCAACAGGATCGTCAGCATCAGTATTATTCTTTAATAAAAACTGCAGTGACACTTGGCAAAACAGACAACACGTCCCAGCCACTTGCCCCGAGCCCTCCAGGCCCGGACATCACGGACACAGACCCCTGGCTGGCAGTCACGGCCCTCCGGACTCACACACACAAAGTGAGCCACTGCGTAATCTGGGCTTGGTTGGTTTGTTAAAAGCTCCATTAAAATAATATCCCCAAAAATATGTAATGCAAAAAAAAATACATTTATGTTATACAAAGATTGAAAAATATCTATTAAAATTATGAAATACTATTAAATCCTCTTACAAACAGCAGGAAACGGTTATAAACTCTAGTTATTTACCTTCAACAGTCATTAAAACTCAGAAATTATCAGAGAAACAAACCAAACTCCCACTTTCGCTTGAGGCAGAATGTCCTCCCTGATCACCCGGACGAGTTCAAATACTGTATTTGCTATAAACACTTTATATATAACACAGCAAATCTAATACATTTTCCTTAAATCTCATATTTTTTTTAATCTTTTTTTAAAGAATGGATTCACTATGGTAAACAAAACCATGTGATATGTGCAGTCCTGTCAGACAATAATCACCTCTTAGCATCTAATGCATTCCATAGGAAAAAGACATTTTTGCGTCGTATTTGGATGAGGTGTGTGCGTCCGCACACCCTTGCAGAGCTATATATGATATCACACACCCCTGCACACACTGGCCGGACCAACACAGACAATTCTGTACAATGCAAAGACCTACGCTAGTCGGACACCCCCACAAAGTGTCTTTTGATGCAACTGTTGCATTTCCGTTTTTTCCCCAAATGTTTAGCTAAAAGCGTAAGACAATCTCTCCCTGCTGGAGGTGAGGGGGTCTAGGGGATGTCAACATCAGATTTCACCCCAGTGTGCCCACCAGAGCCCCTGCAGTGTCTGGGGTGGGGGTGGGGGTGGGGAATCTTGTCTCTGCAATTCAATTGAGGAGACAGACACAAGAATTTTCATAAAGGGGAAAACTCACAGTGTCAACGGAGGCAGCTGGAAAGAAACCAGCAAGGCAGGGAAGCGCCAGGCCCCTGGCTGAGGGAGGGGAGACACACCTGGCTCGGGGAGGGGGCAGGGGGAAGACATTGCAGCTCCCAGCCCCCCAGCCTGGGAGGGAAGGAAGGAGACACACAGCAGCCCAGCCCGGGGTGGGAGGGGAGAAGCAGAGGGGGGGTTGCTTTTTGTGTTGGTCTAGTTTGTCTGCTACACTGGTTCTGCAGGTCACTAAGGCATCCAGTGACGGCCTCTGCTCCCTTCTTTTGGAGCCGCTGCAGAAAGACCCCCCCGCAGGCAGCTCCTTCCCTGCCTCCTGGTCCAGCTCGGAGTAACCCTGGGCGGGACGGGGCGGGACAGCACCTCCATCCCCTCCCTGTACCTCTCCCACCAGCTGGCAAAGAGAGGGCTGCCCAGGGCTCCTCTGCGTGTGTGGGGTGCTGGTGAACATGTGGGCCACAGAGGAGGCTCTGGGTATATTAGGCTGAGTGTGATGCAGTGTGTGTGTGTCGGGAGGACTGGGCCATGTGGGGCAGTGTTGGGCTGAGTGTGATGCAGTGTGTGTGTGTCGGGAGGACTGGGACATGTGGAGCAATGTTGGGCTGAGTGTGATGCAGTGTGTGTGTGTCGGGAGGACTGGGCCAAGTGGAGCAGTGTTGGGCTGAGTGTGATGCAGTGTGTGTGTGTGTGTGTGTGTGTGCTGGGAGGACTGGGCCAAGTGGAGCAGTGTTGGGCTGAGTGTGATGCAGTGTCTGTGTTCGGAGGACTGGGCCATGTGGAGCAGTGTTGGGCTGAGTGTGATGCAGTGTGTGTGTGTGTGTGTAAGGTGACCAAATGTCCCAGTTTTATAGGAACAATCCCAATATTTGGGGCTTTGTCTTATATATGCGCCTGTTACCCCTCATCCTGGCCTGATTTTTCACACTTGCTGTCTGGTCACCCTAGATGCAGTGTGTGTGGATTGGGCTGAGTGTGTGATGGGCTGTGTGCAATGTGGTGTGTGGAGTTGAGTGTGGGATGCGGGGTGGAGCTGTCAGGTTGTGTGTGTGAGGTGGGGTGTGTGCCTTCTCTGAGTGGTGTCTGGCTGAGTGCAATATGGGTGTGTGATGCAGGACGTGTGTTGGGTTAAGTGTGCAATGTGGGGTGTTTGTCAGCATTAATATGCAATCCAGTGTGTGGGTGCAATGCGGATGTGATGCTGGTGCATGTGTCAGACTGAGTATGCAGGTCAGTGTGCATGTGTGATGTGGGTGCAATGTGGGGTGCGTGTGTCAAACTGAGTGTGCGATGCAGATGCATGTGTGATGCAGATGCATGTGTCAGAGCGTGCAAGGCAGCTGTGTGTGTGTCAGGCTGAGCGTGCAATGCGGGTGCAGTGTGAGTGCATCAGGCAAAGCGTGCAATGCAGGTGTGTGTGTTAGGCTGAACGTGCGATGCAGGTGTGTGTGCAATGTGGGTGCGTGTGTCAGGCTGAGCAAGAAATGCAGGTGCGTGTGCAGTGTGTGTGTCAGGATGAGTGTGCGATGCAGGTACGTGTGCATGTGCAAGATGAGTGTGCAATCTGGGGTGCATGTGCAGGCTGTGTGTGCGATGCAGGTGCGTGTGCAGGCTGAGCGTGCAATCCAGGGTGTGTGTGCAGGCAGAGCATGCAATGCAGGTGCACGTGCGTTGCAGGTGCGCATGCAGGCTGGGTGTGCAAGCCAGGGTGCATGTGCAGGCTGAGCGTGCAATGCAGGTGCATGTCTGTGTGCAGGCTGAGCGTGCAATCCGAGGTGCGTGTGTCAGGCTGAGCATGCAGTGCAGACTAGGTGAGCAATCTAGGGTGCGCGTGCAATCCGGGGTGCGTGCGGGTGCAATCCGGGTGCTAGAAGAGGCAGAGGCGGCGGTTTCTCCGGCTCTGGACGCTAGAAGAGGGGGAGGCGGCGGTTTCTCCAGCTCCGGCTCTAGAAGAGGCAGAGGCGGCTGCCCAGGAGGGCACGCTGCTCCGGGTGCTAGAAGAGGCAGAGAGCGGTTTCTCGGGCTCTGGGCGCTAGAAGAGGCAGAGACGGTGGTTTCTCGTGCTCCAGGTGCTAGAAGAGGCACAGGTGGCGGCCCGGCAGGAGGCGCTGCTCCGGGCGCTAGAAGAGGCGCAGGCAGCGGCAGGGCAGGGCAGGGCGCGCTGCTCCAGGCGCTAGAGGAGGCGCAGGCGGGGGTTTCTCGGGCTCCGGGCATTAGAGGAGGCGCAGGCGGCGGACCGGCAGGGCGCGCTGCTCCGGGCGCTAGAGGAGGCGCAGGCGGCGGTTTCTCGGCTCCGGGCGCTAGAAGAAGCGCAGGCGGCGGTTTCTCGGCTCCGGGCGCTAGAAGAGGCGCAGGCGGCGGTTTCTCGGGCTCCGGGCGCTAGAGGAGGCGCAGGCGGCGGTTTCTCGGGCTCCGGGCGCTAGAAGAGACGCAGGCAGCTGCCCGGCAGGGCGTGGCGCGACGGCGGCCGGCGGGAGAGCGGGCAGTACTTGATGGTGTGCGCGTTGTCCCCGCGGGCGCTGCACAGCGGGCAGGTGTAGGCGCGCAGGATCGGGCACAGCACCCGCCCGTCCAGGCTCTTGAACACGTGCGAGCCGAACACCTCCTGGGGCGCCCCGTTGTTCCGGCAGAAGACGCAGATCGGCCGCCGCGGGGGGCCGCTCCGCGCCCAGCAGCTGCAAGGGGCCTGGGCCGGGCACGCAGCCACCCCCCGAGGCCCAGCCGCCGGCGGGCTGGAAGGGGCGCCGCAGGGCGGAGCGCTGTCCAGGTCCGCGCAGGGCGGCGGCGGGGCAGGGCGCAGCCGGGGCGAGCTTGGGGCGGGAGGCCGGGCCGGGCCCACCAGGCGCACAGCCCAGGATCGTCCCAGAAGTCGAAGGTGCGGGCGCTCCAGACACTCCAGGCCCGCCGGGTCTCGGCGCAGAGCAGCGAAAAGCTGGGCTGGACTCCGCCGCTCGCAGGCTGCGCTCTGCGGGGCGGGGGAGCGGCGCGCCGGCCCCTGCAGCCAGCGCATCCCCGGGGAGCGCCCGGGGGCCTCCGCCCAGATCGATTGCCGAGCGCCCGGCGCTCCCCTGGGTGGGAAAAGGAGACAAATGCGGGCCAGTTCCCCGGAGCCACGCAAGAATTGCTGGGCTCCCAGGGGAGAGGCAGGCTTGAAGCCTGGGGAGAGAACCCAGGAGTCCTGGTTCCAGCCTGCTCTAACCACTAGACCCCACTCCCCTCGTAGAGCCAGGGAGAGAACCCAGGAGTCCTGGCTCCCAACCCCCCCTGCTTTAACCACCAGCCCCCACTCCCCTCCCAGAGCGGGGAGAGAACCCAAGATTCCTGGCTCCGGCGCTGCTCTAATCACTAGATCTCCCTGCCCCTCCTAGAGCCAGGGAGAGAACCCAGGAGTCCTGGCTCCGGCCCTGCTCTAACCACTAGACCTCCCTGCCCCTCCTAGAGCCAGGGAGAGAACCCAGGAGTCCTGGCTTCCAGCCTCCACTTTAACTCATTCTATCCCTGCTCCTCTCCTACAGCTGGGATAGAGCCCAGCAGCTCCCACTGGCCCCACTCCTGTCCCAAGGCTGGAGATGGTATTTCTGATGTGCCAGCGAGGAGCCCCATACCAGGCTCCCCCTGGCCCCGGGGGTGTCCGTGCGCTGGCAGCCCCAGAGGAAGGAGCTGGCCTAGCTTTAGTCTCAACCCTCTTCTGCACGTGTGACTCCAGGTCCCTGCTCTGAGCACTGGGTTCCAGCGAGACTCAGGGACAGATCCTGGGACTCCCACTCTGCTCAGGGCATGTCTTGCGCTGGAGTAAGTCACATAAAACCCAGACCCCACTCCCCTCCCCAGCAAGCCCTCGGAGGAGGGGGAGAGGGAGGGGTGTTTGTAACGGATCCGAACAGCAGCCAAATCCTGGAGTGGATCAGAGCTGCCGGGAAATTCCACCTGAGCAAACCTCCAGCAGAGCAGCTGCAGCCATGGGGAAAATGCCCCTTGTTGGCTGCAGGGCCACAGCCCAGGAGCTGAGCCGAGGGAGAATCCAGGCCCAGAGTCTTTGTCCCGCCGTGGGGCAGGACAGGCCAGGACTGCCCCAGGCCAGGGGAAGATCCTGGGGCAAAGAACAGGGGCAGCTCCAGGAACCGGCGCTCCAAGCTGCGGGGGGCACCTGCCAGTCTCTGCAAGGGCGGCAGTCAGGCAGCCTTTGGCGGCGTTTCTGCAGGAGGTCCCTGGTCCCATGGATTTGGCAGCAATTAAGTGGCGGGGACGCCGAAGCTGCGGGACCAGGGACCTCCTGCAGGCGTGCCACCGAAGGCACGGGACCAGGAACCTTCCGCAGGTGCACCGCCAAAGCCGCGGTACCAGGACCAGGGACTTCCCGCAGGCATGTCGCCAAAGCCGCAGGACCGGGGACTTCCCGCAGGTGCGCCGATGAAGGCGCAGGACCGGAGACTTCCCACAGGCTTGTCACCAAAGCCGCGGGACCGGGGACTTCCCACAGGAGCGCTGACGAAGGCACAGGACCAGGGACTTCCCATAGGCACGTCGCCGAAGCCGCGGGACCGGGGACCTCCCACAGAAACACTGCTGAAGGCAGCCTGCCTGCCATGCTTGGGGCAGCAAAAAAGCCAGAGCTACCCCTGGTAAAGAATCAGGTCACAAGTAGAAATGTGGGACCCCTTGTCTGACAGAGACACCGAGAGCCCGACAAGCCAGGCCTGTGGGGCGCCAGCACTGCCGTGGGCTGCCTGCCCCAGTGTCTGGGACTCCAGCATGAGTCTGCATCTCCGATGGAAACCATTCTCCCCAGTAGAGGGAAGGGGACCCCAGGTGTCTGTGGAACGCAGGGACCCCTGGGGCTAATGTGGGGGTCCTTGGGGAGAGTGTGCAGCCACCGAGTGCACAAAGGGCTGAAACGGTAGCTGCTGTTTCCCTCACACTTCTCAACCCTAAGGGACCGAAATCATTTCTGTATTCATAGACATTTTACTGAGCTCCCTCTGAAATTCAGCCCCTGCCGGGGGTGGCCTCACACCAGGGTTAACACCCAGCCCTTGGGCCCAGGCCCTTCGTTTGGCATCTCGCCCAGAAGAGGACGTGCTGAGCCCAGCACAGAGCCGGCAACGCTGCACAGTCTCCCTGGGCTCCGCCTGACTTCCTGGGGCAGAGGAGGGTTTTGAACCTGAGGCAGTGACTGGCCCTGATCTCACAAACTCAGCAGGCCTGAGCCAGCCTCGGATCGGGGCGGCTCTAGGGATTTTGCCACCCTAAGCACGGCAGGCAGGCTGCCCTCGGTGGCTTGCCTGCGGAGGGTCCGCTGGTTGCGCGGCTTCGATGGACCTCCCACTGGCGTGCCTGCGGGAGGTCCTCCAAAGCTGCAGGACCAGCAGACCCTCTGCAGGCAAGCCGCTGAGGGCAGCCTGCCTGCCGCCCTCACGGCACCAGCAGAGCACCCCCGCGGCTTGCCGCCCCAAGCACGCACTTGGTGTGCTGGGGCCTGGAGCCGCCCCTGCCTCGGCTGGATGTGCTGAGTAACAGCGATGTGCTGCAGGGTGCGGGCTGGGGGGGCTCAATAGGGGGGTATGCTCCCCTCCAGATAAGCACCAACTCCAAGCACCCAGCGCCCAGGGAAACGTGGCGAAGGACCATCGCCTGCTGGGGAAGGCACTTGCCTCTGCTTGTCAAGTTGTGTCCTTCAGCCCCAGCCTGGAGCCCACATGGTGACAGCCAGGGCCAGCTCCAGGCACCAGCATTCCAAACTGGTGCTTGGGGCGGCAATCTGCAAGGGGTGGCAGTCCCTGTTGTTTTGCCCCCAGCAGTCTGTGCGCCTTAAGGGGGGCACGTGCATTTCCGTGGTGGCGGCAATTTGACGGCAGCTTCTATATTTAACTGTCCACGGTGGCTTCAGGTAAACATAGAAGCTGCCGCTGCCGTGGAAATGCACCTGCTGCCCTAAGGGCACACTGACTGGCCCCGCAGTCTGCGGCGGCAATTCAGTGCGCTGCTTGGGGTGGCAAAAGCTGTAGAGCCGGTCCTGGTGACAGCAGCCAGAAATTCCGCTCCCCGGCGCCAGCTGGCTGCAGCTGAGCCACATGTTCACGTCCAGGCTGTACTGCACCTGGGGACCGGGGAGGTCACACATACACTCTGGCTGGCACCACCAGACTATTAAACCATCTCACTCCAGCGCTGCCCAGGGTATTTGGCTCCCCACCCAGCATGGCCACCCAGAGGAGTCATGGGGCCGGAGGCAAAGCGGGGAAGCTGTGGCGCTTGTACTCACCCAGCGGCGGTCCAGGTCTTCGGCGGCAGGGGGCCCTTCAGTCGCTCCACGTCTTTGCAGCACTGAAGGGCCTTTGCCACCGAAATGCGGCCAAAGACCCGGACCATCTGCAGAGCGCCCCCCGTGGCTTGCCGCCCCAAGCACATGCTTGGCATGCTGGTGCCTGGAGCCACCCCTGTATACATCCCAGAATCACCCTTTTGGCCAAAGCTTCACATGTTCAGCTGGTTATCAACCACCACAAGCCCCGAGTCTTTGTCAGAGTCAGTGCTTCCCAGGCCAGAGTCCCTCTCCTGCAAGGATCGTGAGTTCCTTGTTCACAGGTTGTGACTTTACATTCGGCTGTATTGAAATGCATGTTGGTGCTTGCTGCCACCTTGCCAAGTGCCCCAGATTGCTGTCAGTGCTCCCACCCCCCCAGGCTTTGTGTCATCAGCAAACTTCATCAGTGATGAGTGGATGTTTTCTGCCAGCTCATTGATAAAGCTGTTTAATAGCACAGGGCCAAGAGCCGATCTCGGGGGACCCCACTAGAAACAAGCCAGCGCAACGATGATTCCTCAGTTACAATTACGTTTTGAGACCTGTCAGTTAACCAGCTTTTAATCCATGTAATGATGTATTGTTCTAGCTTTTTAATCAAAATGACAAGTGGTACCACATCAAACGTCTTACTGACGTCTAAGTACATTACATCAACCCGATTTCCTTTCCAGCCAAACCTGTAATCCATCAAAGCCAGACAGCAAGTTCCTGTGACTGGATCTATTTTCCATAAACCTGCGTTGATTGGCAGTCCTCCCTTAATTGTTCATTAAACAACTCTTGTGCCAGCCGCTCCATTCTCGTGCCCAGGCCTGATGTCAGGCTGACAGGCCTATAATTACCTACGTCATTCTTACCTCGGCCCTGGTCCCCTTTACCTCCTTAAATGTTGGCACAGCAGTAGCTGTATGTCTTCTGGGACTTCCCCAGGGCTCCAAGAACTATTGAAAATCAGCATTCCTGGTTCAGCCATCTTCTCAGCCAGCTCTTTTACAACTCCTGCCTGGAAGTTATCTGGACCTGCTGCTTTTAAAATGTTTAACTTTACTGGCTGCTCTTTAACAGCCTCCCAGTTACTGTTGGAAAGGGAAGTGTCTCCTCAACTGCCAGAACTCCAGCCTCTGGCTTTTTCCCAAATACACAACAGAAATATCTGTTGAACACTTCTGCCTTTCTCCATATTGCTGACAGCTCGACCATGTCCCTGGGCCTGGCTGGCTGGCTCTTAGCCTGCTCCTTCTGGTCTCTCTGCAGCCCTGGAACAGGTAAGATTTCAGGGGGTATTATAGCTCTGGTTGCTCCCCATTTCTCACTACCATGGGCTCCTCTCATTCCAGTTGGTTATCTATAGGTCTTTATACCGTGCTCACAACCCCAGTGCACAGGGCCCCCAAATCCTGTAACCAGACACTGCCTGAGGGGCCTGACACCCCACCCCAAATCCTGTAACCAGACCCTGCCTGCGGGGCCTGACACCCCACCCTGAAATCCTGTAACTGGGCACTGCCTGCTGGGCCAGACACCCCACCCCCAAATCCTGTAACCGGGCACTGCCCGAGGGGCCTGACACCCCACCCCAAATCCTGTAACTGGGCACTGCCTGTGAGGCCTGACACCCCACCCCAAATCCTGTAACCAGACACTGCCTGTGGGGCCTGACACTCCACCCCCAAATCCTGTAACCGGGCACCGCCCGAGGGGCCTGACACCCCACCCCAAATTCTGTAACTGGACACTGGGGGCTCCCTCAACAGAAAAGCTTCTCACGGACATGAGGACTCTAGACTGGCGAGCTGGATCCAGCAGCTGGGTTTGCCTCTGCCTAGGGCTCCCGGAGATGGTGCTGGCCCCAGCTAAACACACCCAGCTGAGAGCCAGCGACTTGCCCTCTCCTTTCCAGGGTCCCCGCTGACACTGGAGCCCTGGGTGTGCCAGGAGCTGCCCAGTGTTGTGTGAGCTCTGTCTGGCGCACAGCACCTGAGCCAACACAAACAGGCTAGAGGCCAGGCACCATTCCACAACATTCCCTAGCCAACAGCAGAGCCCAGCCAAGATGCTGCCCACAGACCAGCCCCGGCGGGACCGACCGCTGCCAGCAGTGGGACCCAGCCTTGCCTGTGCTGCCCCTGTCCTGGGGTTACGTGGGACTCTGAGCCCAGCTCTGCAGTCCCTCCACTTCCACCAGCCCCACTCATGCCTGTCGCCTGGGCTGGGCCTGCAGGCCCTCAAGCTCTCCCTCAAACTTGAAGGGAAGTTACGGGCTGTTCTGTGTGTGAAGAGCAGGGCCCCGTGCTCCCTGGGGGTGCAGCGCTGCCGGCCGACGTCTTTATGGCTGCTCAGGCACCTTCCAAGCCAGAGGCCTTTGGTGCGTGAAAGCTGCCTGGCTCGTGCGCTGAGCCAGAGCCACCCTACCCCCATGTTCCCACTGGCAGCACATCACTGCACAGGGGCTGCTGGTGCCATGGCGGGAGGACAGCGGCTGCGGAGGGTCAGGGGGGACATTGCGGGAGGGGTTCTGTTAATGCCTTTCCCCTTTCCCTTCCCCACTGACACAGGAAACTCCGGCTCCCTCACCCCACCTGCCTCAAGAACTGCCCAGGCAGGCCATAGCAATGGGGCTGGAGGTTCCTGCTAAGGTGACAGCAGTGACATAGCCAAGTGCTTGTTATTTGTAACACCAGAGCACCAAGGAGCCCAGGGCCCCACAGTGGTAGCCCAGCCCAGAAAGGCTGTCCTTACCCAGAGAGCTGGCACTCAACATGTCAGAGAAGTGGCCGGAGCAATGGGGCAGTATGAAGGAACCAGTGAGCCAGTGCTAGTCAGCATGACAGGCAGCAACCTCAGTGCACCAGCAGCACAACCCTCCTTCTCCTTCTTTGTTGGCCTCAAGGCAAAGGGGAGCATTAGGGAGGGTAACAAGTTCGCTTTGCAGATGTTTACGGAGAGAGAATGGGAGAAGCACAAAGGCACTTCCTTGACAATGTAACCATAGGCAAGGGGGGCAGGCTCATGGGCCGACCGGAGGCAGGAGCAGCCATCTCAACAGCAAATGAGAGATGGCAGGTAAAGTGGTGACAGACCGTGAAGGGCCTTGAAAACGAAGACAAGCAGCTTATGTTTGATGTGATGGAGCCAGGGAGAGATGCAAAGAGAGGGGGAGATTGTCAGTGCAACCAGCTAGGAAAATGATCTTTGCAGCAGCTTTCTGATGGGATATAAGCAGGACAAAACTACATTTGTCGTGGCCTGAGAGAAAGCTGTTGCAGAAATCGAGACAAGATGGTAAGAGCCCGGACTAAAGTTTGAACTGCATGGATGGGTAGAAAAGGCCATAGATGTTAGGCAGAAAGAATTGGCAAGATATAGACATAGCACTAGAGGTCAGAGTTAACATCCCGTTGAGACGAACGGGGCAGCTCCTGCCTCTGCGGTGGGTGTTGTCAGGCAGGCAGTGGTCCAGTGAATCGCACACAGGTTACTTTCTGAAAGTTTGCTTTGCAAACCCATTAGAAGCTCACATCTTGTGCCAGAAGTTGAGATTTGGTTGCACTGGAAGGAGCTGGCAGCAGAGGTCCCTAGCTGCAGGGCTGTAGAAGATACAGGACCCCCGGTGTCTGGCTCTCATGCTGCATGTTTCATAGCAGTTGTGTGCATGCAGCTGGAGCTTGGACATTGCTAGCCTCCAGCAACAGCTCCAGCTGGGAATACCGAGGCTGCAGGCAGAAGAGCAGCTGCCCACACCTCTACTGTCCCCCTCTTGTTGCCTCACCCTTCCCCAGCCCCTGGTTCTCTTTGGAGACCAGTCCCAGCATTCCAGGCTGGTTCCAGGTGCCTCCTATTATTGGCAGCCCTTTGTTCTGCTGCTTCTCAGTCTTGCAGTTGCTCGCTCAGTAGATCAGGTGCCTGGGAAACTGAAGGGGAGCTGCTGCCTACAGGAGCGAGAACCAGCCCCAGAGTGGGGTAGGAGGAGGGGAATAACATGGGAGCTCCAAGCAGAAAGCCCCTCAGTGGGGTGCTCCCCTGGCCAGAGCTGCAGGAAAGAAGCCTGGGTCCGGCGGCCAGGGAAGGGGGCAAGTTGTCATCAAGCAGCAAGAAATGGAAATGGAGACTCCAGCTTAGTCACAATTGGGCAGAGAGCAGGACTAGGAGCAGCCCCTCTCTGCAGACTACCCAGCCTTGGTGCCCAGTGTCGCCTTATCAAGACCTGTTCTCACTACCCCAAGTCCTGCCAGAGCCCTGACTCCCTGGGGCTTTATAAGCACCACGGAGGATTATTTCAATGGATAATTTTTATGCTGGGACCTGGCTAGTTTAGGGCATTGAGGAATGGGATCCAGGACTTTTCCCCTCTAGAGGGTGCCAGCTCTGCTCTACCCCAGATCAGGTGAACAGGCTGGCTCAGCGTGGGGACAGGCAATGGGCTGCCTTCCACCTTCGTGACAGGTGTCCACATCCTAGGAGCCATTAGCCCAACTGGCAGTAATTGGCCCACTTGCTGGCAGCCTCAACACGGAGGCTAAGGCCTGACGGCTCTTGGAGCCTGAATTCCCTCCCCCACAACTGGGTCCCTCAGGGTCCTGCTAAGTTGTGTGAGGGGAGCTTGCCCTGACAGTGCCTGTGGAGGCCCTGTTCTGGGGATGAACAGCAGCCTCCAGCCCCTGCAAGTGCTAAGGAACCTCAGCTCACATCTCCCTGTGAGCTCCAAACCTTCCTGCCAGTGGCTCTAAGGTGGGGGGTCCCTAAGGTGGCTGGTAAGGGGCCCAGGAGAGGGAATTGGCTCCTCTCCCCCCACACCCTATCAGCTGGAGCCTGACCCAAGCACCCAGGGTGTTCCAAGCCATGTGGGGATGGGGGACGTGGCAGGCACACAACGGGCCCATCACCATCTCACAGCCTCCCCTGGCCATGGGGGAGGGGAGCTCCGGTGAGGCCCCAGTGGGAACTCGGCAGTAACAGGATTATCCAGTAATTCTGCACCATCCTCCAGGCCTGGGCGCTGCAGCTCCTTCCAGGAATGGGGCTCCAGCAGCATTGCCATGGCGATGCTGCCCTCCGATGTTGTGGCCAACCCGAGTGCCACGTGAGACAGACACGAGCTGGCAGGCTGCGTGGCCAGGGATTCCTGGGGAGAGGAGAAAGGAGTGGCCAGGAAAAGCTCCTCAGATTATAGGGGAGGTTGGGTGGCTGACAGGCAGACATCAGCTTCTGACCCCTCCCCAGCCAGCAGCCACCCAAGGGGAAGAGATTCCCCCTCACAAGGCTGGGATGTTGGGTCCTCAACTGTGGTCTGCTGGGAATTCAGCTCCGTGGAATGTCTCCACCAGAGGCCCTGGACAGGACAGAGGAGCGGATCTGCTGACCAGCTGTCATAAACAGATAGCTAAGGGTTAATGTTTCTTTCACCTGTAAAGGGAACAAAGGGAACCAAACACCTGACCAGAGGACCAATCAGGAAACTGGATTTTTTCAAAACTCAGGGAGGGAA
>NC_133773.1:146856263-146857570 GCF_003597395.2 Chelonoidis abingdonii | reverse complement strand
AGGAGAAAAGGGGAGGGGGTTTACTTCCCTTTGTGGTAAGACTCAGGGCTTCTGAGTCTTGGGGTCTCCCAGAGAAGGTTTTGGGAGACCAGAGAGGGAGCCAAGTCCTGGAAATCACTTGGCTGGTGGCAGCAAGATCAAATCTGACCTGGTAATTAAGCTTAGAAGGGTTCATCCAGGCACCCAGATTTCTGGACGCTAAGGTCCAGATTTGGGAAGGCTTATGAAACCAGCCTAGCACTGGGACCAGCTGATATAGCATTTCCCCTCGGCCTCAAGACAGGGCTGAGGGCTCCCAACCCTTCCAGGAGGCCAGCTGAAAAGGGAAGGATTAAAATCACCAGTGAAACCGACTGTGTCTTCACTTATGCGCCCATCAGCAGGCTCACTCGGGTATAGCTGAGGGCAAAACCCAGGCCACGGTTTGCAAACGGATCCCTTAAAGGAATCCCTCCACTGTCCTCACCGGGGTGATCCTGCTGTTACCACCCCTCGAGCTGAAAGGCTATTACTGAGCAGTATTTATCTGTATGGCAGAGAACCCCGTTAGAGCAGGGCCTCCAGCTGCACAAGCAGATTGACAGAGACACTCCCTTCCCAAAGACGGGCTGTAACTAATGTGGGACCAGGGGTGATTACACATGGTCACACGGACCAGCTAGATGAATGCCTTCGTGAGGGGCTAGTTTTGTTGGCCGGCTTTTTAAAGATATACACTTAGAATCGTAGGACTGGAAGGGACCCTGCCCTCACGGCAGGACTAAGGATTATCTAGACCAGGGGTCCCCAACGCGGTGCCCACTGGTGCCATGGCGCCTGCCGGGGCATCTATCTGCACCCATGTACTGGCTGGCGGACAAGCATCCACCAAAATGCCACCAAAAAGCTGCAACATCAAGAGCCATCGCTGCCAAAAAGCAGCGTCATTAAGAGGTGTTGCCACCAAAATGCCGCTGATTTTCAGTGGCATTTCAGCGGCAATGCCTCTTGACATTGCTGCTTCTCAGCAGCATTGCAGCAGATGCCTATCTGCCAGCCATGGTCCTCAGTGGCTCATCATCTGGCTCCCGCCAGATGAAAAGGGATGGGGACCACTGGTCTAGACCAATGTAACCCCTGTGTCATAAACAGACAGTTAAAGGTTAACGCCAATTTTACCTGTAAAGGGTTAAGAAGCTCAGTAAACCTGGCTGACCCCTGACCAGAGGACCAATGGGGGGACAAGATACTATCAAATCGTGGTGGACGGAAGGCTTTGTTTGTGCTGGGTTTTTTGTTCGTTGTTCACTCTTGGGGCTAAGAGGGAC
>NC_133773.1:146833173-146853112 GCF_003597395.2 Chelonoidis abingdonii | reverse complement strand
CTGGAGTGTCTAAGGAAATTGCTTGTGTGACTTGAGGTTAGCCAGTGGGGTGACACCGAAGTCATTTTTGTCTGGCTGGTTTGGTTTGCCTTAGAGGTGGAAAAACCCCAGCCTTGGGCTGTGACTGCCCTGTTTGAGCAGTTGGTCCTGATTTGGCACTCTCAGCTGGGTCCCGCCAGAACCACATTGTCACACAGGTGCCCCAGAGGGAATGAACAGAGCAGGGAATCATCACGTGATCCAACCTCTGCTGCCTGTTTCCAGCTTCTGGCAAACAGAGGCCAGGGACACCATCCGGCTAATAGTCACTGATGGACCTGTCCTCCATGAACTTATCTAGTTCCTTTTTGAACCCTGTTATAGTTTTGGCCTCCACAACATCTCCTGGCAAGGAGTTCCACAAGTTGACTGTGCTTTGTGTGAAGGAATACTTCCTTTGGTTTTAAACCTGCTGCCTATTAACTTCACTTGGTGACCCCTAATTCTAGTTTTATGAAAAGGAGTAAATAACACTTCCTTATCTACTTTCTCTACAGCAGTCATGATTTCATAGACCTCAATCATATATCCCCTTAGCCGTCTTTTTTCCAAGCTAAAAAGTCCCAGTCTTATTATTCTCTCCTCATATGGAAAACATTCCACACCCCTAATAATTTTTATTGCCCTTTTCTAAATCCAATATATATTTTTTGAGATCAGGCAACCACATCTGCATGCAGTATTCAAGATATGGGTGTCCCATGGATTTATATAGAGAAAATATGATATTTTCTGTCCTATTCTCTATCCCTTTCTTAATGATGCCCAACATTCTGTTCCCTGTTTTGACTGCCGCTGCACATTGCGTAGATGTTTTCAGAGAACTACCCACAATGACTCCAAGATCTTTCTTGAGTGGTAACAGCCAATTTAGATCCCATCATTTTATAGGTATAGTTGGGATTATATTTTCCAATGTAAGGGATGGGAGTTCATGCACACCGACTGCCATACATCTCAACCAAATTTGGCATCATCCCTTGAATACTGAGTGATGGAGCAATGGGAGGAGGAAGTGTGCATCGATGATCTGACTGCTGCTTTGCAAATGTCCAGGATAGGGGTCTGCTCTAGGAATGTCGTAGAGGATGCCTGCAATCTTGTGGAGTATGCAGTAAGCTTGTCTGGAGGAGAGACACCCTGCTGGATCATGTCATGCAGAGATACAAGAAATTACCCAAGATTAAATTCTTTGTGCGGAGATTGGAAGACTTTCATTCTGTCCACTCTGGCCACAAGGACTTAGGTGAACCACAAAAATGGTTTGGTCTAAGTAGAATGCCAGTGTGTACCCATGGCTTGTCCCTGCTGGCAAGTGGTTTGGGGTAAAATACAACAAGTACATTGATTGTTTGGTATGAAAATTTGAATGGGCGCATGTCTTAACGCTTCAGCATGGAGTCCCATCTGTTAAAGTCAGAGCTGCCCAGAAGGGTGGGCTGGTTTGCAATCCTGAGCTGCAACCCCCGAGTAGAATAAACTCAGCAGGTGTAGCTTCTTCGACTGTTTTGATTTGGGGGTTGCACCCTGATGTCCCTGCCTTTCGCTCTCTGGCAGCAGATGCCAGCAGGGCCCCAGGGGTAGAGATGGGAGTAAAGAAACTCATCCCCTTGGGTGGGTGCATAATACTTGCACTCAGCCTTCTCTGGAGGTGGGGGAAGGGGTAAGGTGTGTGCCACAGCCCCTTAACTCGGTCCATAATGGTGCGTCAACCAGGCGAGGACAGATTCTTTCACTTCCTTCAGCTCTGTACCCAGAGTTAAGGCAATCTGCTTGAGCAATTCCCAGTGCACCTTACAGTCATCTTGGGGAAGCAAGATTCCCCTTCCCGCCCCCACTGCTTCATCAGGGGAGGTGGAAGAGGAGGCCAGCACCAGCTGCAGATGCTCTTCCTCCTTTTCTTGATCTGCAGGATCCTGTTAAGTTGGCTCTTGAGGTATTTCAAACAGTGACAGCCCAGACCTTTGAGGCATCGCAGAGGATGCAAGTTATAATGGACAATGTTTTAATTCGGGCTAATGACCCTACAGCAGCAATGAAAGACTCAGGCAAGGTTTCAAGAGAGTTTGCGAAAGACATTTAACACTGCCCTCCAGCAAGTCAAAAACTGGTCTAGCAGAGGCTACCTCTGTCGGCTAGAAACTGAGGATTCAGGGGGCCTGAGGCAAAGCAATTTCGGGGGCCCCTTCCATAAAAAAAGTTGCAATATTATAGAATACTATATTCTCATGGGGGCCCCTGGGGGGCCCGGGGCAACTGGGCAGCCCTGGAAACTGAACAATGGCTGAATTGCCCGTCCGCTGATGTGCTCACTGCACAAAGCCAAACGGAGCTGTGGAGAGTCAGGGACAGACAAACTATTTGGCAAAATTAATTCAAAATCCTCCTATGATTAACAAGCCCTTAGGGAGTGGCTGGGAAATGGCATTACCTGGCATTGGCAGCCAGATAGGAACCAGCTTAAACCACCAATCACTAAACTACCCTCTTTGGGGCTCTCCCCTCCCTCTTTCCCTGTCACAGGCCCTTCCATGACTTCCAGCCCATCCATTCTGATGGTTTCTGATCTGCTTTCAGCCCTTTTCTCACTGCGTTCTTGTGATGAAGTCGGGAATTTTCTATAATATTTGTATAAACATGACTTAGTTCACAAGGGATCGCTACCCAGTGGGTGCGGAAGGGTTACAATGCTCTAGGAAGTGGATCTCTTGTGTGAACTGGTCCAGGCTGAGGTTGATGGTGGGGAGGAAATTGTTGAAATCCTGGTGAAATTCCTTAAGGACCTCCTTCCCGTGAGTCCAGATGATAAGATGTCATCAATGTAGCGCAAGTAGAGGAGAGGAGTTAAGGGAAGCATTGTTCTAAGTCCATCTTTCTGTGAATGTTGGTGTAGAGAGCATTGCACAGGCCATTACCCTCTGATCCCATCAGGCATTGGCACCCTGACAGCAGGACTGTCAGCCTATGTGGACTCTCTCCTCAGGCCCTGCGCTACCAGCGCTACCAGCTGTCTTCGAGACACCACTGACTTCCTGAGGAAACTACAATCCATCGATGATCTTCCAGGAAACACCATCCTGGCCATTATGGATGTAGAATAAGCAATGGTCACATAAACACCACCCTATACCGGAAACCTAATGACCGCTATACTTACCTACATGCCTCCAGCTTCCATCCAGGACACACCACACAATCCATTGTCTACAGCCAAGCTCTAAGATACAATTATATTTGCTCCAACCTCTCAGACAGAGATAAACACCTACAAGATCTCTATCAAGGTTCTACAAACTACATACCCCTGTGAAGTGAAAAACAGTACAGAGCCTGAAGGGACTAGAGCACTACTACAGGACAGGCCCACAAGAAAATAACAGACCCACCACGCCGTCACCTACAGCTCCCAACTAAACCTCTCCAGGGCATCCAAAGATCTACAACCTATCCTGAAAGATGATCCCTCACTCTCACAGATCTTGGAGACAAGCCAGTCCCGCTTATAGACAGCCCCCACCTGAAGCAAATATTCCCAGCAACCCACACCATACAACAAAACACTACCCAGAACCTATCCTTGCACAAAGCCCAATGCCAGCTCTGTCCATATCATATTCAAGTGACACCACCTAGACCAATCCACATTCAAGCCACGCCAACCGGGCTCGTTCCCAGTCGCACATCATCCAACGTGATATATCCATCATGTGCCAGCAATGCCCCCTCTGCCATGTAATGGCCAATCGGACCAGCCTCTGTTGCAAAAGATATATGGGATCACGTGATGCATAGGGACTGTTGTGTGGGGATGGGAAGCGCGATGTCTGTTAAGGGTGAGGGACAGGATCTACGCCTGTAACCTGAGCCAGGTGCGTGGGAAGTGGAAGCAGAGCAGTGGAGGGAGTTAGTTCAGTTTCAGTTTTGGGCTGGGTGGTTGGAATTCAGGGAATCCCAAGCTGGGAACTAAGCTTCCTGAACCCCCAAAAGGACTCGATTGAGGGGTCCTGGTTTGGCCTCCAAGCTCTGCTGTAACCTGCATTCCTGTTGTCCAATAAACCTTCTGTTTTACTGACTGGCTGAGAGTCACTGTGAGTCCCAGGAAGTGGGGTGCAGGGCCAGACTCCCCCATACTCCGTGACAGCACAAATCTGACGTTAAGAATTGTAACATTCAAAAACCAGTAGGAGAAGACTTCAGCCTCCCTGGACAATCAATAACAGACTTAGAAGTGGCCATTCTTCACCAAAAATCTTCAAAAACAGACTTCAACAAGAAACTGCAGAACTGGAATTAATTTGCAAGCTTGACACCATCAAACTAGGCCTGAATAAAGACTGGGAGTGGCTGGGTCACTACGAAATGTAATTTTCCCTCTGTTCATACTCACACCTTCTTGTCAACCATTGGGAATGGGCCACTGTGACAAACTGGGAATGTTCTTAATGTTTTCTCTGAATAGTGTGTGGGTGCCATAGTGTCCCCTACACATTTATTAATATCTAGGTGGTGGGATAAGGGTGTGTGATTGCTGCAGATCAAAGGGCCAGTGCACCTAAATGCCTGGCACTCTGTCTCCTAGCAACTGATGGCCTGGGCCCCCCCCCCGCAAAGGTGCCAACTGAAGGTGTTGGAGACAAAGGGATCAGGTGACCTCCTGGCCTGGGAAAGAGATACAGGCCAGAGGAGAGACTGGAGAGTCAGTATGAAGCTGGCTGGGAAATGGCGGGAGCCCCAGGGCTGGGGTCTAAGCTCCCTGCTCCCCAAGATAGACCTGACGGAGGGCTCTCGTTCTCTGTACCTACAAGCTCTGTGTTCCTGTCATTTATTAAACCTTCTGTTTTACACTGGCTGAGAGTCATGTCTGACTGCTGAGTTGGGGTGCAGGGCCCTCAGGCTTCCCCAAGGCCCCATCTGGGTGGACTCGCTGAGTGGTTTGAGCATTGGCCTGCTAAACCCAGGGTTGTGAGTTCAATCCTTGAGGGGGCCACCTAGGGATCCAGGGCAAAATCAGTACTTGGTTCTGCTAATGAAGGCAGACGGCTGGACTTGATGACTTTTCAGGGTCCCTTCCAGTTCTAGGAGAGAGGTATATACAGCTCCATACTATATTTTAAGTGATACGCAGAAAGTCTGAGTTAGTTACCAATGAAAATAAGCCCGCAGTCTAAACCCCAACTCTTAGCATGATCTGAGTACTGCCTAGTCTGCTAAGAATGCATTTGTTTTCTGCAGTCCCATTTGACATGAACATAGCCACCAGGTTCTAGACCTGGCAGTTCGCTGAATGATGTCTGTTGTCCTCTCCTTTAACCCTTTGATCCCATTTGGCTACCCTCTTCATGTCTGGCCACACTGGAAATAGGCTGTTTTCCAAAGCTGGATGTGTGAGTTGTCCTCCCATCAGGGGTTGTACTGGGCTATAGTCAGTGCCCACTATCAGTGCTGAGCGTAACTCAGAAGGGCAAGGAATGGGTCTTCCTGCTGTAGGATTTTCTAGACTGTCTCTACAGCTCTCTCAGCCTCTCCATTCGCTTCTGGATAATGTGGGCTGCTAGGAATAGGATCTAAATCATATTTCATTTGGAACAACAAATTCTGCTGCAGTGCAGTGAATTGAGGTCCATTGTCCATCACTAGCTGTCCTGGAATACCAAAGTGTGCAGAAGTGCACTTCAGTTTCTCAGTAACACTGCTCCATGTTATGTCTTTCAAGTACATTATTTCTAGAAAAATAGTCCACAAGAACCAGGTCATGCTGTTCTCTGAATTCACACAGATCTGCAGCTCGGACAGGGAGGAGTGGGGATGGGGCACACTCATGGGAGGGGAGAGGCGGGGCAGGGTGGGGGCAGGCCTGGGGCAGAGAAGGGGTCAAGCACCCCCCTGGGTAGAGAGGAAGTCAGCACCTATGTGCAATGGCCTTTAGTCAGGAGTCCATTTGACTTGCTTCCTTGTGCACATACTGCAAAGTAACGTTTTGTTCACTTCCTTCGTGTCCTTGAGCAACACTTGAGCCAGATCCCCTAATGCAGCTTAGAACTGCCTGAAGCTGCGTATCTGCCCCAGGCTGCCAGTCTCTGTTCTGACACTGGTCCGGTGTGTCCGTGTTACCTTGCACAAAAGTCTCCATTACAACACAGTCTGCGGCTGTCATAAACAGATATAGGTTAATGTTTCTTTCACCTGTAAAGGGTTAACAAAGGGAACCAAACACCTGACCAGAGGACCAATCAGGAAACCGGATTTTTAAAAGCTCAGGGAGGGAATGTTTTGGGTCTGTGTCTTTTGTCTGTCTCTCGGCTATGAGAGGGATCTTTCTATCTTCAAGCTTCTAATCTTCAGTTTCCAAGTTGTGAGTACAAGGTAGAAAAACAAATAGGCTTTTATTGTTTTTTTTGTATTTACATGTGTGTAGTTTGCTGGAATGTTTAAATTGTATTATCTTTTTGAATAAGGCTGTTTATTCATTTTTTCTTTTAAGCAATTGACCCTGTATTGTCAACTTGATACAGAGACTATTTTATGTGTTTTTCTTTTTCTTTTTATATAAAGCTTTCTTTTTAAGACCTGTTTGAGTTTTTCTCTGGTAGGCTAAGGAACGAAGGGAGGGAAATTCTCTTTGTGTTAGATTTACGGAGGGTGAATCTGTGCGCCTCAGGGGGAAGAAGGGGGGAAGGTAAATTGCCCTCTCTCTTTTGAAATTCAAGGAGTTTAAGTACAGTAATCTTCCAGGATAACCCAGGGAGGGGAAGCCTGGGAGGAAGTAAAGAGGAGAACAAGGGGAGGAGGTTGTTTTCCCTTTGGTGTGAGACTCAGGGTCTCTGAGTCTTGGGGTCCCCCAGAGAAGGTTTTGGGAGACCAGAGGGAGCCAAGCCCGGGAATCCTTGGCTGGTGGCAGCAATATCAGATCCAAGCTGGTAATTAAGCTTGGAGGTTTCATGCTAGGCACCCACATTTTGGACGCTAAGGTTCAGAATTAGGAATTATGCTTATGATAGTGGCACCCAACTTGACGCTACACTTGTTGCCTGCAGACTCTAGGACTCCCCACCTCTACCCAGTTCCTAGGGCTCCAGGCGTAACCTGGCTGATTTACCACCACCACCCTGCCCCAGTTCCCAGGGCTTTAGGCAAAAGGCACTGAGCTTTACCCCTCCCTGGGCTCTGGGCTCTACTTCTCCATGGGCTGCCTGTGGACTCAGAGCAAACACCCAGTCCTGGTTGCCTCAGGGCTTAATCTTCCAAGGTCTTTTACCAGGGAGGGGAGGGATAGCTCAGTGGCTTGAGCCCTGGCCTCCTAAAGCCAGCATGTGAGTTTAATCCTTGAGGGGGCCACTTAGGGATCTGGGGCAAAAATCTGTCTGGGGATTGGTCCTGCTTTGAGCAGGGGGTTGGACTAGACACCTCCCAAAGTCCCTTCCAGCCCTGATATTCGATAGAAGATTCAATGTTTTATCCTGGTTCTTGAGTGCTGTGGGGAGAACATGCTCTTTCATATACCAGTCTGGGGTATAAAATAAGCCTCAGACGTAGCCAGAACCCTTTTCCACTCATCTTTGAAACTAGCTTCAGTCCAGTCAAAGGATTTGAAGATCTGCTCTGCTTGCTTCCTAAGAGCACGAATTAAAGACGATACCTGCATATCTCCAGTTTCTTTGTGCAATGCAAAATCTTGTCTCCAGCCTTCCCATTCTGAAGGTTCCCAAAGCTGCAGTTCTCTGGGGCATCGAAGGGCGGCATGTGGAAAAGACTCTGCTGCCTTTGATGCTGTTTTCTTCTGTTCATGTTCTTAGTTCTCAGCTCCTCACTGCAACCTCTCCCTCCCCAGCACTACCCCCCCAGCTCCTCACTGCTACCTCTCCCTCCCCAGCGCTACCCCCCCAGTTCCTCACTGCTACCTCTCCCTCCCCAGCGCTACCCCCCACTCACCACTACCTCTCCCTCCCCAGTCCTACCCCCCAGGTCCTCACTGCTACCTCTCCCCCCCCAGCTCCTCATTGCTACCTCTCCCCCCCCAGCCCTACCCCCAGTTCCTCACTGCTTACCTCTCCCTCCTCAGTGCTACACACACAAGTCCTCACTGCTACCCCTCCCACCTCAGTGCTACCCCCAACTCCTCAAGCATAAGTCCCAATTCTGAACCTTAGCGTCCAAAATGTGGGTGCCTGCATGAACCTCCAAGCTTAATTACCAGCTTAGATCTGATAGCGCTGCCACCAGCCAGAAATTCCAGTGTCTGGCTCACTCTGGTCTCCCAAAACCTTCCCTGGGGGACCCCAAGACTCAGATGCCCTGAGTCTCACAACAAAGGGAAATAACCCACTTCCCTTCCCCTCTTTACCTCCTCCCAGATCTTCCTGCCCTGGGTACTAGGAGATTACCCTGCTTCAATTCCTTGAAACACAAACAGAGAGATCAGGTTTCTCTCCCCTCACTCAGAGTCCCTGCAAATTCAAGCTTTGTAACTCTAACACAAAGAGATTTTCCCCCCTCCCTTCCCGTTCCAATTCCTAGCCTTAATCCCCTTGAGAAAAAAATCAAACAGGTCTTAAAAAGAAAGCTTTATATAAAAAGAAAGAAAAAGACATAAAAATGGTCTCTGTATCAAGGTGACAATATACAGGGTCAATTGGCTTAAAAGAAAAATGAATAAACAGCCTTATCCAAAAAGAAATACAATTTAAAACATTCCAGCAAACTACACACATGTAAACAAAAAAAACAATATAAAAACCTATTGTCTTTATACCTTTGTACTTACAACTTGGAAACAGAAGATTAGAAAGCCTGGAGATAGAGAGATCACTCTCAGAGCCGAGAGAGCAACAGAGACACAGACAAAGACACACACCCAAAAATTCTCCTGGTGCTGTCCACTGAATGACTCATAAAGACAACTGTACCTGCACTGGGAGAGGGGTGCAGAGCTGTGGCTGGGGGTCCAATGTGGGACTGGGGAGGGGTGCAGAGTTGCAGCTGGGGGTCAATGTGGGGTGGGGAGGGATGCAGAGTTTTGGCGGGGGGTCAATGTGGGGTGGTGGAGGGGTGAAGAGTTGCGGCGGGGGGGGTCAATGTGGGGTGGGGAGGGGTGCAGAGTTGTGGCGAGGGGTCAATGTGGGGTGGGGGAGGGGCGCACAACTGTAGTTTAGGGGAATTGAGCTGGGCCACAACATTTATCGCTGTCACGGTTGCGGGGTGGGGTGGCCAACACTCTGGGGAAGAAGTGGGCAAATCAAGAGAGTCCAGAGAAAGCAACAAGATGAATGACAGGTCTGGAGAACAGGGGCTGTGAGCGGGGAGATAGAAAACACGGGGCTGTTCAGGCTGGAGAAGAGAAGACAGAAGAGTTTCAAGTGTGTAAAAGGTCTTGTGTGATGGAGTAGGGGCTGTCTGTGTGGGGAATGGGAGAGCAGGGGAGGACTTTAGGGATGGACGATACCGGAGCCTGTAACCTGAGCTAGGTAAGGGGAGGGGGTCACACCTTTGCCGGGAAAGGGGACAAAGGAAGGGGCCGGCAGGAGAGGGAAGTAGTTTTCAGTTTGGGTTTGGGGCTGTGTGGGCAGAATTCAGGGTATCCTAGCTGGGATCCAAGCACCCTGAAAGCCCAGAAGGACTCGATGGAGGAGTCCTGACTGTGCCTGCAAGCTCTGCTGTAACCTGTGTTCCTGTTGTCCAATAAACCTTCTGTTTTACTGGCTGGCTAAAAGTCACTGTGGGTCCAGGAAGAGGGGTGCAGGGCCGGACTCCCCCACACTCCGTGACACTGGTGGCAGCGGCGGGAGATACTGCACCCCGTGGACGGCGCTTCCTGCAGTAAGTGACTGGGGAGCAGTAAAACGAAGGGGTGGTTAACCCTGGGAGTGTGTGCCCAGTGAGAAGGACTTTGCAGTAACAGGGTCCCCCGGGGGATTGCAGCGAGCGGTCCCAGGGGGAGGAGTCTGCAGCTCGACCCTGGCAGAGAGGTGGTGACCTCAAGAAGGGCTCGGTGCACTAGGGGTCCCCCCTGGAAACCGTGGGGAGCGGCGAGCACCCGACCTGTGAGTGGCCAGCAGGAAGATGTATGCCAAGCGGCGCAAGTGTGACCTGCTGGAGCTGTGCAAGCAGAGGGGGCTGCACAGAGGGAGGCTGACCAAGGACCAGCTGATTGCCCAGCTGGAGGAGGGAGACCACATGAATGAACGGAGCCCTGTCTCTGAGGGGAAGCAGCCTGGCAGATGCAGCGGCAGGCACCAGTGTCTGTCCCCGCTGGGAGTGGTCAGCCGGCGGCTGAGGGCTTCCCGAGACCCCCCTTCCTAGGCCTAGGGGAAGGGCGGGGAGGAGCCCAGCGAATACCGAGGGCACCGTGACCCCCCGGCCAGCAGGGGATCCTGCCAGCGAAAGCTCACCCCAGACAGGGGATCCTGGAGCGGACGCTCGCAGCTGGAATATGAAAGGGGGCTGAGATGGGAGGAGCTCGAGTTAAAGAGCAAGAGCTGGAGGAGAAGGCGAAACAGCGTAACACTGAGGAGAACCAGCGCCAGCAGTGAGCTGGAGGAGAAGGAGAACCAGCGTAAACATGAGCTGGAGCTGGCCCGGCTGAGGAGCCGTGAGGCCCCGGCTGCGGTGAGTGAGGGGGGACCAAGCCTACAAAGAGCTTTGATAAGCACTTGCTGCCCCGGCGTAAGGAGGGGAGGACATAGATACCTTCCTGACGGCCTTTGAGAATGCCTGCGAGCTGCACATGGGGTTGGCCCTGCAGACAGGATCGCAGTTCTCACCCCCTTACTGGACTCCACAGCCGTGGAGGTGTACAGCCGACTGAAAGGGGCGGAGGCGGGGGACTACGAACTGTTCAAACAGGCCCTGCTCCGCGAGTTTGGGCTGACTCCTGAGATGTACCGGAAAAGGTTCCGGAGTCAGCGTAAAACCCGTGAGGTCACATACCTACAACTGGTCAACCGGCGCGCAGGGGTATGCCCGCAAGTGGACAGCTGGGGCCCAAACTAAAGAGGACCTGCTTGACCTGTTCATACTGGAGCACCTGTATGAGCAGTGCCCGTCCGACCTGAGGCTGTGGTTGAGGGACCAGAAGCCGGAGAACCCGCAGCACGCAGGCCAGCTGGCCGACCAATTTGTGGACAGTCGGGCAGGGGATGGCAGGGAGGAGTCTCGAAGGAGCAGGCCTGCCTCAACGCAGAGAGAGAGTCATCATGGGACCTCCAGCGGGGGCCTATGGAGAAACCCCCAAAAGGGGAACATCCAGTGTCAGGTCCCTCCGACCACTCAAGGGGACCCACGAGACATGGGCTGCTATCATGTGGCCAACGAGGCCACATACGGGCCCAGTGCCCCAAGCTCAGGGACAGACCAAGCAGACCCAACCCGCAGAGGGTGGACTGGGTAAAAACCCATCGGAGGAGGGGCTACATTCCCAGGAAAGGGGGGCTGGCAACATACCACCTGTGAAGGAGGGAGGAGGTCCCCAGGTCAGCTCCTCTGGGGGGCTGGATGCTCCAGGCTCCGGGTTTTTGGTTTACCGGGTGGGCGCGGGGCTGCCCCTCTGGAAAGAGTGCCTTGTTTCCCTGGAGGTAGATGGGAGGGAGGTCACTGGGTACTGGGACACGGGCGCAGAGGTGACGCTTGCCCGGCCCGAGGTGGTGGCCTCAGATCGATGGTGCCCGACACCATACCTGACCCTGATGGCATGGGCGGGACCCATTCAAGGTGCCCGTGGTGAGAGAGTACATCTGAAGTGGGAGGCCAAGAGGGCCCAAGGACGTGGGGGTACACCCACATTTGCCCACGGACGTGTTAATGGGAGGGGACCTTGAGGACTGGCCTAGTAAGCACTCAGAGTGCCCTGGTCGTGACTCGTAGTCAGAGTTGGCAAAGGCACTGCACCCCGACAACGGGGAAGGTACTCGGCCCGAGGTGCAGGACCCTAACCTGGGGGGCAGGGACGCCCAGGGGCACGGCTCAGAGAGGCTGCGCCTCAGACCCAGCCAGCAAGAGAGAGCAGGTCCCCATCCCTGTCCAGCTGCTGAGTTCCAGGCGAGTTGCAGAAAGATCCTCCTTGCGGAAGCCCAGGGACCAGGCTGACCTTAGTGCGGTAACAGACCCTGAGGAGAGGTTGCAAGGAGAGGTTCCTGTGGGAGAAGGGGTTCCTGTACCGAGAATGGGCTCCCCCAGGGGAAGTAGAGTCATGGGGGATCAGGAGGCAGCTGGTGTTCCCCAGAAGTTTCGCCACAAGCTGCTGTATCTGGCCCATGACATCCCCTCTCGCAGGACCACCAGGGAATCCGGCGCACCAGGCAGAGGCTGCTACAGAACTTTTACTGGCCTGGGGTCTTTACCCATGTCCGACAGTACTGCCAATCCTGTGACCCCTGCCAGAGGGTGGGGAAGGCCCGGGACAAGGGGAAAGCAGCCTTGAGGCTTTTACCCATCATAGAAGAAATTTTCCAGAAGGTGGCCATGGACATAGTGGGACCTCTCAGCAAGACGACCCGGTTTGGGGAAGAAATACATCCTGGTGGTGGTGGATTTGCCACTCGCTACCCCGAGGCGGTGGCCTTGTCCTCTATCAAAGCAGACACAGTGGCAGATGCGCTGCTGACAATTTTCAGCCGGGTGGGGTTCCCAAGGAGGTCTTAACAGACCAGGGGTCCAACTTCATGTCGGCCCTGCTCCGGTCCTTATGGCAGAAATGTGGGTCCAGCACAACTGGGCCTCAGCGTATCACCCCCAGTCCAACGGGCTGGTGGAAAGGTTCAAAAGTTGTTTGACATTCCGCACTTCCTTACTTAGCCAGGTTAATGCCGGATTGTCCATCCCCTAAAGTCCTCGTCCTGCTCATTCCCCAAGCAGGCCTACTCCATACACAAGGCTTCATTGGTTACAGCTGGGTAGCAGGAGGGGGGGCGATGCATCAGAACCCGCAAGGAGATTAAAGATGAGGGGTAGGGGTGTGAGGTCCTTGCGCTGTGAGAATTAGCCTGCTGTAAGGTGGTGTAACAGTCAGAAATGCAGGGTCCCAGGCAGCTGCCTGGTGATGGAAGGACTAGGTGACGAAGGTCTTCCAGTCTATGAGGGCCATTATTAAAGCCGAATAGAGCAGCTCCTTGCAGGGGGTTGTCTAACCGGCACGGGGTCGGGAGACTCATCACGCTTCCCTTGGGCAATTCTTTAAGGTGGCATCCGACGCAGTTGATGGAAGCTTTCTTTCTTAGGTCCAACCAAACGGCTACCTAGCTGAGTTTGAGCCCATTGTCCTTGTCTGGCCCTACATGGCTAAGGAGAAGCATTTCGCACACCTCCTCTCAGAGCACTTTTAACATAATTCACTTGAACTCTCTGTCTTCTCATTCTCCAGCTGACGACCCAGTGTTTTTCTATTCCTCACAGCCCTGGGATTCTAGACCTGTATCAGATCTGTGTTGCTGTCTCTGGACTTTTGAATTTGCCATTCTTCCCAGAGTGTGGCCAAAACACCTGACAGCGATAAATGTTGTGGCAGCTCAATTCCCTAAACTACGTTGTGCGCTCACCAATTGACTCGTGCCAATTGGCACCCTACCCCACATTGACCCCCCGCGCAACTTTACCCTCCCCACACGCCATTGGACCTCTCGAAAACTGCATCTCCCCACCAATTGACCCCCAGCTGGCACTCTGCACCTGCCCAGTCAATTGACCGCCCAGCCACAGCTTGCACCTCTCCGTGCAGACGAGTTGTGGAGTCATTCAGTGCGACAGCACCAGGATGAGAGATGTTGGAGGGATAATTGTGGGGAGTGGTGGGGGGTAGCACTGGGGCGCCAGGAGGGTTGTATAAAAGATGCTATAGGTTTAATGTTTTTTTCACTGCTAAAGGGTTAAACATAGAGAACCAAACATTTATGACCAGAAGGTACCAATCAGGAAACGATTTTTCAAATGCTCAGGGAGGGAATTTTATGGGATGTGCTGTCCTTTGTACTGTGCGCTCTGTTGCCTCTCTCGGCTCTGAGGCATCTCTCTATCTCCAGCGCTTTCTAATCTTCTTGGGTTCCAGTTGTAAGGCATTTGTGGCAATATTAATAAATATTTTAAATTATTAATATATATAATTATTATATAAATATATAGAGGCAATATAAGGTTTTTATATTGTTTTCATATTTACACTGTGTGTAGTGCTGGAATGTTTAATTGTATTTCTTTTTGGATAGGCTGTTTATTATTTTTCTTTTACAATTGACCTGCTGTATATTGTCACTTGATACAGAGACATTTTTATGTTTTTTTTTTCTTTTTATATAAAGCTTCTTTTAAGAACTGTTTTGATTTTTTCTCGGTTAGGCTAAGGACAGGAGGGAGAATCTCTTTGTGTTAGAAGGTTTACTAGCTTGAATTTGTATAAGCCCTCATGGGTGACGGGAGAGACACCTTAATTCTCATCGGTGTTTGTGTTTCAAGGAAATTGAAGTCAGGTGTAATCTCTAGAGTTGCCCATGGCATGGAAGATTGGGAGGAGTAAATGGGAGAGAGGGTAAGGGGTTATTTCCCTTTGTTGTTGAGACTCATCAGGGCATTTGAGTTGGGGTCCCCAGAAGGAAGGTTTTGGGGAGACCAGAGTGAGTCAGACACTGCAATTTCTGGTGGTGCAGCACTATCAGATCCCAGCTTGGTACTTAAGCTGCGAGGGTTCATTGCAGGCACCACATTGATTGGAATGCTAAGGTTCAGAATTGGGACTTATGGCCTTTATGACAGGGGTAGTGGTGATGAAGTTTGGGGGGTAGCCGAGGTGGGAGGGGTGCGTGAGGATACTTGTGTTGGTTTAGACGAGGAGGGAGAGGTAGCAGTGAGGAATGGGGTAGGGTCTGGGGGAGGAAGGTAGGCAATGAGGAGCTGGGGGGAGGGAGAGGTAGCAAGTGAGGACTGGGGGGTAGGATGGGGAAGGGAGAGGTAGTGGTGAGAATGAGCTGGTCAACACCTTGGCCCGGGAAGGGAGACAAAGGAAGGGGCTGGCAGGAAGGAAGTAGTTTTCAGTTTGGGTTTGGGGCTGTGGGGCGGAATTCAGGGTATCCTAGCTAGGATCCAAGCACCCTGAAAGCCCAGAAGGACTCGATTGATGAGTCCTGAGTGTGCCTGCAAGCTCTGCCGTAACCTGCGTTCCTGTTTTCCAATAAACCTTCTGTTTTACTGGCTGGCTAAAAGTCACTGCGGGGTCCAGGAAGAGGGGTGCAGGGCTGGACTCCCCCACACTCCGTGACACCTTGCAATGCTGAATCCAAGCCCCATCCTTTCTGGAGGTCACAGCCATTGTCAGATCCCCAGCCCGTGTTTGGGTTGGTTTCTCTCAGCTGCTGCCCGCTCTGGGGCTGTGTGGCCTATTCCACACCTCAGGAGATGCAGCTCTCCCAGGAAGGCAGCTGGGTTACTGGGGTGCAGCACCTCCCAACTTCTCCCTATGTTGGAGGAGCCCCCAACTTGCCTGAGGTGAAGAGGAGCAGCAGCCCCACCCCATGCTCTCCAGAGCCACTGACGCAGAGCAATGGCTCACCTGATGGAGACCTGGTTGCTTGGCTTCTTCTCCCCAAGGTCTGCAGGCCTGACACCTGAGATCAGCCTGGGTGCTGGCCCCAGCTACCCTTTCCCTCTCCAGCTAACGGCAACCCAGGGCTGCCCAACCAAGGGTGTTTCTAATGGAGCAGATTGCAGCCACCTTATGGAGGTGCAGCCCTTGGACACCCCAAGCGCCCGGCAGCAGACCCCAGCATGCCATGCTTCACCAGCCAGACTGCTCAGATCCAGCCTGAGCCCACCATCTCCTTAAACATCACTCAGCCAAGCCAGTCACATTTGGTTCCTTTAAATCTCTACCCAAAGTTGAGCCCTGCAGGCCCCCAGAGCATCTCTGGAGCTGCTCTGACCCTCCTCTGCCTTGTCCACACCGTCCCAGCAAGGAGGGGCCCAGGACCAAACGTTGTACCCAGCTGCAGTCATGCCAGATCAGGGCAGGGAGGGGGTCTCCCCTCGCTGCTGCTCCAAGATGGGAACCTCAGGGCTCAGAGTTGAGAAACTTCCTCCTTCCCCACAGCTGCCAACTACCGGCCTATTCCCCACCATCTCCTATTACATAGGTGGGTTCCACTGCTGTGCCCTCCACCCTCCCATGGCCTTGGCCATCCCTGTTCCCTCATGCTGGGTGTCTGGTTATTTCCCCCACGTGGATTAGCTGCATTTTTCTTGCTGGGTTCTGCCCTGCCCCTGGGTAGTTCTCTGTCCTCATGGAGCCTGGGGCCTCCTCCCACTCTGACTTCACTGAGAAGTTCATCCACGTGCCCTGCTCGCCTCTTTCACTCTCTTAATGACGACATGAAACTCAACAGGGGCTCTCAGGGCCTCATGCGGCACCCCCAGCTCACACTAAGGCCGGCACTACACTAAAAAGTGAGCTCGACTCAGCGAGGTTGCTCGGGAGTGTGAAAGCCACACCCCCCTGAGCGAGGGTGCACCACTGAGCTCCCTCGGCAGATGACAGGATTCTTCTGTTGCCCCCGCGAGCCCCGCTCGGGGAGAAGGCTGAACCCCAGCGCTGGAGCGAGTGGCTTTGCTGAAGCGCTGCAGCTCTGCCGCAGTTTAAGTGGAGACGTAGCCCGGTCGCCCCTTTGTTCACACCCCGTCAGCCTGCTTTCAGCCCACACTACAAGGGCACGACCAAGCCATGGCAATGAATGTTTCAGTTACGATTCCAGGAGCCACAGCATCAGAACGGTTACTGAACTCCAGCTCCCCGCCCTCGCCTGCGATCCCTGTGGCCTCTCACCTCATTGTTTGACTTTATGAGACCCGGCTGTCTGCCGAGATTGACTCTTTCATGCGGTACCCGAGCTGCTGCTGCTCATGCCCCATTACCGTTCAAGAGAGCGAATGGGATTTTCCACTTCTTCAGCCGGCTCTGCATACGCTGCTGCACCAGCTTTGTACATAAAGGTGTGAGGTGGAACCGACTGAAGTGCAGCTGTACATGAACAGGTGCAAGTGACGCCCCCTCCCCCCCAGCCCAGTTTTGCACTGGTGGAAGAGCATCCATGCACCTTTCACTGTAACATCACCCCTCTGCGTAAACCAGCCCAACGTGTGTGACCAGTGAGTGGCAGCAGCAGGCCGGTTTCCAAGGAGGGGTTGGGCAGCTGGGTTAGCAACTGCCAAGGTCTCTTCTTTTCAGGGCAGACTCCAAAAGCAGGGAACTGCTGGAGCTTCCCAATGCCTCGTCCTGTCCCCTCTGACCCTGGACCCACTTCTAGTCACCGCTTTTAAGGGCAGAAGTGACCACTGTGACCATTGACTCTGACTCCATTACACTGCAGGCCAGTGTGACAGAGCAGGGAGCAGGGTGGATTTGACCTGGGAAGGTTGCAGGGGGGTTACATTGGGGGTGGGAAGGAAGCTCCCTGAGCTGTAACCTGAGCCAGGATGGGGGTGGGGAAAAGTGACACCTTCTGCCTGGGAGACTGAACAAAGGAGAGGAGGAGCTGGGGGGAGGTTTTGTTGTCAGTCTTGGGCTTGGGGGTGCAACGCAGGGAACCTCAAGTCTGGGGTCTAAGCTTCTTGCCCCGCAGAGGGACCTGGCTGAAGGGTCCTGGTTGTACCTACACGCTCCGCTTGGGACTGTGTTCCTGACATCTAATAAACCTTCTGTGTTGCCAGCTGGCTGAGAGTCCTGGGGTGCAGGGCCCGGACTCCCCCACACTGCGTGACAGCCAGCGGCCCTCCCACAGGGACACCAGCCAGCCCAGAAGAGCAGGTTCAGCTAGAGCAGAGCTGCCAGACTCCCAGTCTGGCCAGAAACACTCCACGGCACGGAGCCTCCACCACCGCTCCAGCTCAGCCAGTCAAATGGTGAACAACCCAGGACCCAGCGCCTCCTCCCCCTACTCAGGAGCTGGGGGGAGGGATCCTGCCTGCTCCGGGACAGCCGCCCTCCCCCCAGCTCCCAGTCCTGTGGGAGAAGGGTGTAAGCTGGTGTGATGGAGTAGGGGCTGTCTGTGTGGGGAGTGGGAGAGCAGGAGAGGACTTTAGGGGATGGATGATACTGGAGCCTGTAACCTGAGCTAGGTAAGGGAGGGGAAATGTCAACTCCTTTGCCCAGGAAGGGAAACAAAGGAGGAGGTGGGCAGGAGGGAAGGAGTTTTGCAGTTTGGGTTTGGGGCTGTGGGGCGGAATTCAGGGTATCCTAAGCTGGGATCCAAGCACCCTGAAAGCCCAGAAGGACTCGATTGAGGGGTCCTGACTGTGCCTGCGAGTTCTGCTGTAACCTGCGTTCCTGTTGTCCAATAAATCTTCTGTTTTACTGGCTGGCTGAGAGTCACTGTGAGTCCCAGGAAGAGGGGTGCAGGGCCGGACTCCCCCACACTCCGTGACAGCTGGGTGGTTTGGGGGCCCTGCACAGGGACACCCCATCCATCCACACTGAAATCAGTCTCCCCTTCTGGCAGCCTGGTGAGAGCCAGGTGCTGGCAGTTCACTTCCTGAAGAGACCCAGGACCCAGAGGGGAGCCACATCCCGGCCAACCACACATGGGGTGGGAGACAGGCTACAGGCGGCACCCCAGCCCCCCCCAGTGACCAGCTGACCATGCTGCTGGGGCAGAGCCAATCCCCAGGCCCATTCATGCCTTAGCTCGGGGGAGCAGGGGTGGATGGGCCAGGCCGCTGTACAGCTAGCACTGCTGACGCCCAAAGCTGGGCCTGCAGCCGCTACAGGTCCTAGCCCCACGGCTCCTAGCCAGCCATGGGGCCCTACATGCTGGGCCCAGGGCTGGCTCCAGGCACCAGATGAGAAAGCACATGCCTGGGGCAGCACATTGTAAGGGGCGGCATTGCAGCCAATCTTGGGGCGGCCAGCCCAGCCCTGCAGAGACTCGGACCCTGGACGGCAGGGCAGGAACTAACAATCCCCACCACTCATCGTGCCGCCGGGCTCCCCGGGACTTGCCACTCCTCACCATCTGCACCAGCCTCCGCCTCCCACGCCGCTCTAAGCCCAGCCTGGCCGAGCCGCCTTTAAAGGAGCAGTTGAGCCACCACCTCCTACAGCCCCCGGGCACCAGAAGGAGGGAGGGTTCTACGGGGCCCAGTGGGCAGTGGAGGGAGGGAAGGAGGGAGTGTTCTGCAGCGGCCCGGCAGGCAGTGGAGGGAGGAAAGGAGGGAGGGTTCTGCGGCGGCCCGGCGGGCACCGGAGGGAGGGAAGGAGAGATGGTTCTGTGGCGGCCCGGCGGGCACCGGAGGGAGGGATGCTTCTGCGGCGGCCCGGTGGGCACCGGAGGGAGGGAAGGAGGGAAGGCTCTGCGGCAGCCCGGTGGGCACCAGACGGAGGCATGGTTCTGCAGCGGCCCGGCGGGCAGCAGAGGGACGGAAGGAGGGAGGGTTCTGCGGCGGCCCGGCGGGCAGCAGAGGGAGGGAAGGAGGGAGGGTTCTGCGGCGGCCCGGTGGGCACCGGAGGGAGGGAAGGAGGGAGGGTCCTGCAGCGGCCCAGCGGGCAAGGGAGGGAAGGAGGGAGGGTTCTGCGGCGGCCCGGCGGGCACCGGAGGGAGGGAAGGAGGGAGGGTTCTGCGGCGGCCCGGCGGACACCAGAGGGAGGGAAGGAGGGAGGGTTCTGCAGCGGCCCAGCGGGCAAAGGAGGGAAGGAGGGAGAGTTCTGTGGCGGCCCAGCGGGCACCGGAGGGAGGGAAGGAGGAAGGGTTCTGCGGCGGCCCGGCGGGCACCGGAGGGAGGGAAGGAGGGAGGGTTCTGCGGCGGCCCGGCGGGCACCGGAGGGAGGGAAGGAGGGAGGGTTCTGCGGCGGCCCGGCGGGCACCGGAGGGAGGGAAGGTTCTGCAGCAGCCCGGCGGGCAGCAGAGGGAGGGAAGGAGGGAGGGTTCTGCGGCGGCCC